>NC_143019.1:28709126-28961626 GCF_055824585.1 Amblyomma mixtum
AAGTTGAGTGTGACATTTATTTAATTAATCGTTTAATTAATGAGCTCTATCTCTTTGCTGTACAATGCACCTGTACAGAGCTCACCGAAGTACTCTCAGCCTTGAAACTATAAATGTGTGAACGATTAAAAAAATTACCTCAAATATATAACGTAGATTTCCGAATGTAGAAAAGTTTAGTTGTGAAAAGCATTTCGCCCTGTACCCGCTTTTGTGGGGTGTTTTTGCGGGTATGAAGTGTTCACGGTATGTCAGGAGGCTCTCGATCTTTTTACTGCAACGTTTTTTCCCTCCCCATTCTGAGGAGTGCATCCACTACCATGCTGACCTGGTCATTTCGTTTCGTTTATTAGGGTTTAACGTCCCAAAGCGACTCAGGCTATGAGGGACACCGCAGTGAAGGGCTCCGGAAATTTCGACCACCTGGGGTTCTTTAACGTGCACTGACATCGCACAATACACGGGCCTCTAGAATTTCGCCTCCATCGATATTCGGCCGCCGCGGCCGGGGTCGAACCCGCGTCCTTCGGGTCAGCAGCCGAGCGCCGTAACCACTGAGCCACCGCGGCGGCGCCACCTGGTCAACATGACTTCAAACTGGTCTGGACCGTAGATGGTCAGGCGGACACAAAACCTCGTGGAAGGCGACTCACATATCCTCATATATCTCTTCTGACTCACACTTATTATCATCATCACCGTCATCATCATCAGCCTGAGTATGCCCACTACAGGACCTCTCATACGTCTCCAATTAAATACCCGGTCCTGTGCCACCTGCGATTACCTTATCTCCGCCAACTTCTTTATCTCATCCGCCCACCTAACTTTGCACTGACCCCCGCTACGCTTGCTTTCCCTTGGAATCCAGTCTGTAACCCTTAAGGACAATCGGTTATCTTGCCTTCACATTACATGCCCTGCCCAAGCTCATTTCTGCTTGATTTCCACTAGAATGTCATTTACCAGCGTTTCTTCTGTGACCTACTCTGCCCTCTTCATATCTCTTAACGTTACACTTACCATTTTCCCTTTCATAGCTCGCAGCGTTGCCCTCAATTTAAGTTGAACCCTTTCCGCTAGCGTCCACATCCAGAACAACCAATCGCTCAACGCTATTTTCGGGTAGCGGCGACTGCGTGACTTTTCACTCGACAATCCACCACGATAACAGCGGATGCTGTGCAGGAGGTCAGACAAGCGGCCATTGTAGTAACAAGTCAAACAGTATAACAGTACAAAACAAAGTTCCAAGAGCAGACCTGTCGAAACGAGCAGCGTACCCGCCAAACCCCAATCTTGCTTCATCGCCGTTGATGTCCCGGTGGGGTAGAGGGATACTGCACGTCCGACCCGACTGATTGAATCCAACGCTGACTCGTCACTCGTAATCTTCCGTTCCCTTACGAGGCATCTCTCCAGGTGCCTTTGTCCGGATTTGGGGGAGTTGTTCGGACGCCCAGTGCGGTAATCACCTTTTCCCTGACTGGTGGGGTTCTGTTCACCCCTCTTTGCTTGGCCCAGCCTGTCGTCAGCGGTTTGGAACGAGACAGACCGGGCTTATGTGGATGATGTGGAACTGCTACTACTGTGCAGCGCTGACCCCACTGAACTACTCAGAAAGACAGGAGTCTTTCCTGTTAGACCGAACCAAAACACCGTCTACTGTTATAGTTCAGATTTTAAACCTTTTGTTCGCAAGAAAATGAAATAACGGGAGAAATAAACAACAAAATAAAGAAGTAAAGATAAAAAGAAGAAAGAAAGCGGAGAAGTAACGGTAATAATAATAATTTATTTATTTCTATCAGTGAAAGAGAAGACTGCGGGTAAAACGTTGCTTTAGAGGCAAGCGGCTTAACTGGAGCCCGCAGCCTCCTATACAAGGCAAGCAACGATTCAGCTGGAAATATATATGCATAGCAATTGACTTCATATGAAGTATGAACAAAAATAAGGAACAAAGAAAAACAAGATTGCATGAAAAATTCTCTTCAGTTATTGAAGAAAAAATGAGTGATAAAAAGTTCATGTAATGTGTTGGTAGTGTGTATAATAGTTTTTGCGTAGAATAATAGGTTCTCCGAGCGACCACTTTCTACTGTGTCGTGTATCTTGTGACGTAAGAATGAGTGTTCGTGATCAGATTCAATAATTCGTGAAGAAACTTTATATTTTCTTTTAACCTCCAGCTTGAAAGCTTGACTTAACTTGTAATTACAAAGCTAAATAAACAATCATAGACTCCGTAACACTGTCTACTAAGACGGACCGCTACCACCTAACCATCATGCCGATGATCTTCTGAAGTGCTTGCCTAGCTACTCACATGGGAGATAAATAAAAAAATTTAGACATCCTACATGTGACTGAATAAAGGCGCACGCTACTTCTTTAAGCCTACGGCTTTGGGTGATTATTGATGTCTGACTTTGGCAGCGATGGAACGCCTTCGTCTATTGCTGGCTGTGCCACGGAGTGCGCACGAGTTCTTCTGGCTGTCCTGCATACAACTTCTGGGAGGAGGACTCTTTCAATACCTGTTGTGAACCGAGTGGTTCGCTGACCCAAGCTCTCGGCAAAAAAAAAAAAAAACAATCAAATAAAATGTGTCCAAGACGTCGGGCGGATTTCGTTGTGTCAAGTTGGCGGTCGTCAAAGAAGGCGAACACCTGATTGTGCAGCTCCTTTCATTCGGGGATTTCCACCTCGCGGACTTCACATCCGGTACTTCATCCTGGCTTCAAAGTTCCGTTGCTCCAACATCCGGAGGGGCACCTTTGAAATTTAATGAGGACGGGCAGAATACTTGCATTCTATGAATGAAAAGGATGAACGAGAGGGCGAACGATGAAAAAGGAAAAAAAGAGACCGAAATAAAACTGGGACAACACGGTCAAAGCCTCTGGCGAAAACTCCCGGAGTTGAGGAGTAGGTTACCGTTTGTTTTGTGCGCACTGAAGGAGCGATTGTAGAAAAATAATTGTGACAGCGAAAAAAAGGGGGCAGATACATGTCGAATAACATTTGTATCTTAATCGACCGCAGCGTTTGATTCAATTAATAGTCAATTAGGCGAGTTTGCTTGTGTGCATTGCCCGCAAAGCCTCGCAGTGTTTGTTTGTGCAGAAAACCGCCGGCACACTGCTTTGTGACGAGAGATGCGACGAGATTTATCTGGAATGTTCGTAGCCACGCGCAACTAGTTCCAGGCTCTTCGAAATTACCATCGGTGTTTTAGGCACTTTGTTTAGAAACTTCTTAGCGAGCTTCATACCGAGCGTAGCCGAGAGCGGCAGTGATTTTTTTTTTTTTTCGATGATCGCCAAGCCCGCTTGTTACTATCGCCGAGCATCCTTTTTCGGCGCAAGTCAGCCGAATAAAGAGTTTCTTTTAGAAGCCTTTTAGGATCGTATTGCTGTAATGCAGTCATCATCACGGAACAATATACATGGTATTTCAATTAAGATTTTACGCAATTTTGAAGATAGGTTTCTCTAGTCAGAAGGGCGCTTTTCTCGGCATAGCATTGTCAGCGATGTAGTACATCAGGATACAGCTAAGACGTGCTAACTAGGAATTATTAAGAGGTGTGTATCCCACCACAATTATTATCCATCTATTTTTAGAGCTTTGAATGAGCTGTTATCCTCGGCACTGTAGCCCAAAAAATGCTGGCTATTTCGACGACCCGCGTGCACTGAAGAGGTTGCTTTGCCTGTAAGCTACTCGAAAGCGCATGTAGTTTAGCTCGATGTAGCTAAACTCTGTCGCGCCACAGCGTCCAGGGTAACCGCCTTTTCGAAATTCTAAACTCTGATATGGGTGTTACTTACGGTGGGATACACGCCTCTCAATAAGTAAGGAGCCTACGTATATTGTCTTTATTTCATTTTCATTTTCTCACAACAGAGAAAAAAGGAGCAGGAGCTAAAGGCTCACAGCCTGACAGAGGCTCCTGCCCCAGGTAGCACAATTTGGCATTTCAGTGCACACTTAATAAAAAGAAAAGATAGACAGGGAAACAGCTCTCATTTACATAAACACATTTCAACATATAAATTCTAACGGTAATAATTGAAAGCTAACTATTCAGCGTTAGTTGACCAGCGTGCTAGTTGGCCCGTCTTGCTGTATTCGATGTACTACGACACTGACAATGCTACGGCAAAAAACCGCTCTTCTAACTCAAAAAACTTTTTTTTTAAAAAATCTTGTAAAGTCTTAGGTGAAACACGCTGTATAATAAAGCACCGGCAGTGGAACGGCTCTACACTTTCTGCATTGATGCTCGCTTAAGGATCATGACTTCATAAATTTTTGTAGTCGAATGCAATACTTGAGGTACCTCTTTTTGAATCCTGGCTTGGGACTTGTCGGTAAAAAGGCCAATGTGCAGTAGAGGAAAGTAGCGTGGATGAGGGTGCCGAGAAGGATGTGTAGAAAGACAAGAAATGACCGACTCTTCAATGACCGCATGGAAAGGTTCCGATGCTCTGGTCAAGTAACGAGAAAGCACGACGAATACAGTGGCGAGAAGGTTATGAAGTTTAAGCTTTGTGGGAAGCGGCCTAGATGACGACCTAAGAAGAGATGGGAAGACAATGTGGAGGACGATCCAGCGGCGAAGGAGAGTGTGTGGGTTAATGATAGGGTGATGTGGAGAGTGATCATTAGGAACCGCTGCCCTATATAAAGATTGGACAGTGCTCTGAAGTATAAGAAAAAGAAGCTCGTTTCATAGCGACACCATTTATTGTGGTGTTGAAAGAAATGAACATTTCGTCCTTGCAACTTCTTGCGAACTTGCAACTCAGTGATACCTGCAAGGTCATGCGTGATCCATGTGTGAAGGGGAAGCAATATCTAAAGGAACAGCCAATTTGCAAAGAACAAATTTCGTAATTTCTACATTCAAGCCTGAAATGTGTTATCATTATTACGTCTAGAAGAACGCTAATCAATATATAGTACTAGATATCGCTTGTGTAAATACTGCGATTGTCGGCTCAAGCTCGTGCTCTCCGGTGTCCTGGCAATCATGTATATATTTATCATTTCTCTGATGTATCTGATATCGTTGTTGTTGCTACTTATTGGTTCTATTTATTTTATTTATTTACAGAATACCTGAATAACACAATCTGGTGGGCTCGTTGGTGGGAATCCATACGATTTCAGCAGCGCGAGCACGGTTAGGAAAAAACAGACAGAAAGGGGGACAGGACAGAGCGCTGATCAGCGCTCTGTCCTGTCCCCCTTTCTGTCTGTTTTTTCCTAACCGTGTTCGCGCTGCTGAAATCGTACAGAATACCTGCATCGCCCGGGGGCATTCATTTCTTTTTCATTTTTTTTGGATTTGCGGTTTCGGTACCGTTTACTGTGATTAGGAGGTATTGTTTGTAGCATATTCTCATTTTATATCATTTGAAACTATGATTACTTATAGTTGATTTTTATATTTTATGTTAGCATTTCTAACGTGTTCATTGTATTATTTGTATTGCGAATTGTGTGCACTGTAGCTGTGCTTTGGTGAGCGTTATGTCGCCAATTCCAGTGTGTCAGAAGGAGTAGACGGTGCCACAATCTTGCACCGCATCTTCAATTATATCCATGTCAGTATGAAACAAGCTATATAAAAGATGGTTTGGTTTATGGGGTTTAACGTCCCAAAGCGACTAAGGCTATGAGAGACGCCGTAGTGGAGGGCTCCGGAAATTTCGACCACCTGGGGTTCTTTAACGTGCACTGACATCGCACAGTACACGGGCCTCGAATTTCTCCTCCAAAGAAATTCAGCCGCCACGACCGGGATCGAACCCGCGTCTTTCGGGACAGCAGCCGAGCACCATAGCCACTGAGCCACCGCGGCGGCTCTATATAAAAGAGAAAAACTGGTTTGTTCGCCTTTAATTGCGAGTAGCTGTTAGTTAAGTGCTCGTAATGTGTTCGTTACTCACTCTCACATCTACCTACCCGCTCGCTGCCTCATTCGCACAGTTACCAACTCCCTCTCAACCTTAAGCACTCACTCTTGCACTTACCCGCTCAGTGACACACTCTTTCGGTCGCTCGCTAGCTCCCGAAATACAAGCCTGCGGTAGGTTATAGTTCTGCTCACACATTCCCTTTAACCTTCTCCAATCACTGGCCACCGCAAATCCAGACGCAAAACAAAAAAAAAAACACAAAACAAAAAAGCCAACTTTCTTCACTCAGACTCCCTGAAGGGAGACCTGAGGCGCACACAGAGGGTTTCCGCTCCCCACCGGATCGATGTGCTGCCCACACGAGTCGACAGATAAGGCGACCGAAATTGCAGCCTAAGAACGCGGAAGTGGCGGCGACGGAAGCGGAACAAGCCGAGGGAATGAAGATGGACCACTCTTCTCCGTATTCTTTCGCTTATTTTTCCATCATCGCCCCGTGCTTCATTTATTGACCTCTGGGAAAGTACTTCTGTCCCGGTACAGGAGAGGTGCCATTGCCATATATCTTACGTCAGTAAATAGCTCTCCTATCCTATTTGTGTTCCATAACTACCAGCTTATATCGGCGGACAAATACCGCTGAGATGGATAGAAGGCATATCAATTTCTTTTGTTTGCTCTTATTTCACTCATGGAATGCACAAGAAGTGCACCGTGCTCTGCAAGGTTCATATGAATTACGGTGGGTGGATTTCTCGTGCATTTTACGATTTGGGCGGCGACGTATACTGTCAGATATTGCTTCCTTACTATGGGGCATCACCGGACATTTCCTCCAGACGATTGCACACAGGCCATGTTAAAATTTTATGTTGTGCTGTTTGATGAAGCTGGCTGCTACAAACGTCCTAGACTTCTATACCCACCCTTGTCTACTGACACCGGAGCCAGGGAGCACCAGTTTTGAGAAGCGTTATGTAAGGCTATTGCAGAGTGCGCAGAGATTACCGAAAAATTTTGAGATCACTGCGGCGACCCGCTCTGGATCGATGCGAAAGCAAAACATCCACGTACTATATCGATGTCTGTGGCTATTCTGACGTCCATGTACTCTGTCGACGCCCATGGCTATTTTGACATCCAAGTGTAATTTTCACGTGGAATTGATTAATTGTAACTCATTAACCATTTTTTTTCTGCAGAAAGATCTCATCACGCGTATCTAACGCAATCAAACCTTTGCACATTTATTTTTATTGGACGATGCAATCGCGGGGACAAGTTTAAATCAAGATTATTATAGTGCTTAAACCCGCGGCGTAAAGAACACAATTTAGCGTACTGTATCTTAAACAGACACTGAGGAGTGAGGCCAACTCTATCCAATTATTGTTCTCAGCAAAAACTGATTCTCTGCTGCTTTCCGACTATATAATGACGTTTTTCATTCTATCTGATGCTTGTAGCATTAGCTAGCACAATAAATATGCGTGAAGGTGATAAAGGTATACCACTTCCGCTCGTGTCGTGCTATAGGTTTCCCGCTTAACTGCGCCCCGAAATATTTACAGCGTCCAGAGGGAGGAGGTGCCTATGTGTACTTCCGACAAAAGGTTAGCCTCAGAGTTCCGTATAGCTGTTGTTTCCCGGATAAAAGATGTAGCAGACAGTATACAGACCATCCTGGCAAGTCGCAGGTGGTGCTTTCGGGATTGAACGAGAGTTTTCACAAATTCTGTTTGCTTCTAGCATGCTAGACGGGTGGCCGGGGAAAATCCTCTTGCGGTAATTTTCTCGCTAGCCAGCTTTGTACGGAGGCCTAATACCTTTCTTTGTGTATCTGGAAGAGGAAAATGTGATGATAACAGGCCAAGGTTGGTAGAAAAGTGCCAAGTCAATGATCGAGTTCAAGACGTATTTACGTGGATTCGCTTCCAAATAAGGTTGAAAATAAAGCAATTGCTTTCTCTTTTTTCTGGTTCCATGCTTAGCCTACAGTAAGAGTACAGTGTGTACTACGCACCCAACACAAAGCAGCGCGATGCAGTAAATCCCAACGCATCCCCGTTCACAGCAAAAGTACGTTCACCAATGCAAGAAAGGGTAAAATTAAAAAAAAAAATCCTGTCCAGGTCTAAGACGCGAGAAAGTTTTCACATGTACAACACACGCAAGAAAACCAAGAACGAAGCAGCAGAAAATAAATGCAAAGTCCGCCAGGGGTGGTAGAAAACAAGCTCAGAAATCAGTCAATCCAGGCCCGAGCGCCCAACACTCGGCTCTTTCAATCTTGATGCGTTCGTCCCTGATACGTGCGTTACTATGCACGATAACGTAAGCACGGCTACGAGCTCTTATTAGGTTAGGAGGAAATAAAATAGCATCAGCAAATATACATGGAGCGAGGCAAACCTGAACGTGTTTGTACGCATTATTGATGCGCTCGCGTAGGCACACATGAATAGCTGCTTCGATCGTATGCAGAGCACAGTCTCGCAGCCAGCGGCAAAGGCGGAGAATCCTGAATAAGTAAGCATTCAAGACAGTTTCGCCGGATAGCTTTTCCTTTCGGCAGCGGAAAAAAAAATGCAGACGAAAAGAACAACACAAGGCTGAACCAGTCGTCTGCAAAACATCGATACTCTCAGACCCAGAGCTACCTCTTTGAATCTCTTCCGTATACTGCGCATCTTTCACTTGGTTTATCGCCGTGCAACTAAAGATAAACGCGGGAGGAAAAATCAACTACTCGTAGCTGGTAGATACGACATGATTTCATAAAAATGTAGCAAAGAAAAACGCAGCGGAACGCATTCTAGCGAACTTCAGATGTAACACACTGTAAGCTTCTTCCGCAGATTTTTGCAGACGAAACGAAATGGAGAAAACAGATACGGCTCCAGTATATTACAAACATGCCACAATGTAGAGATAGTCTGCAGTGCAAACACATTTGTAGCTGCAAGAAATCTCAAGAATAGGAAAGAAAAATTGTTGAGGAAATATAAAAAGGCTGCATAGGGGTTGGATTTGTTGTGAAACTTGTGTTAGCACCAAATTTTCAGGCGTTGCGCTTCAGCTCATACAAAGCTGTCATTTATCTTGTCAAAAGAAAGGAGTTTCTCTTAGAGTCCCAAAAGAACACCTTGTGCTTTTAAGAATTTACCAACCTGGTCTCGAAAGGCGTGTATTTTCCTGTCTTTTCTGCGATTAAGCTACCAATGGAGTGGGTCGCTCTGAACACGGCCGTTCAATGTTCCCTGGAATGCCGCAGGGAGACTGCGAGAGAAGCGTATATGTGGCCCAGTGTGTATTTCTTCCTTACTTATTTTTAGCAATGCAGCGTGACAGGATGCACGAGGGAGAAATCAAGAAAGGGGAAAGTCTGTCAAGAGCAGTCGATGCTTCAATGTCCATCATGCGCTACTTGCGAAGAATGCGAAGACGTTTGTTGAAAAACTTGTTTCGCGATGAACACAAAACGACTTAAAAGCGTAGCTTAAAGACGGGACGAAGAAAGACGAGGATAGGACGGTGCTACGCAGCAACTTTTCCGTAAACAGCAATTGAAGAATCGGGCTCTGCACGTTGTAGGCGCAATAAGGCTTGCGCAGAGCGCACGTTGCTCACGAAGGGGATGAGAACCAATGAGAGCCCAATGTACAAACGAAATGAAATTTAACAACGTATGCTGTAGGGCCAGTTGGTCTACATTCTTAATCGCAGCAACTGTTATAAACCAGAGATGGATATCCCTTCAAAGGCAAAATTCTAATCTTCATAGAGACCCATGTACTGTGCGATGTCAGTTAACGTTAAAGAACCCCAGGTGGTCGAAATTTCCGGAGCCCTTCACTATCGCGTCTCTCATAGCCCGAGTCGCTTTGGGACGTTAAACTCCATAAACCAAGCCAAACCATTTATAATGCAGTCTAGATATAGAAAATTACGCCCACTGTCCAATATCCCAACTACCTGAAAGTGCGTTTGGGGGGGGGGGGGGGGGGGCGGGAACCAGTCAAGCTTTCCAGCTTTTTTTCCCTAACCTCCCCCCATCATGTTGATGGAAATAAAGGCTATTATTATTATTATTATTATTATTATTATATGTGAACCCCATAAGGTCTAAATCAATCCGGATCCATCCACTACGTCGTTCCTCACAGCCGTTGTTGCTTCAGGAGTATAAACCCCGCAGTATTGGATTTATAATTTATACCGCTGACGCCACGCGAAAGCATCTACAAAAAACAATCAGCAGCCTTCATGTTGCACCAGGTGGCGAAGAGATTATGTAAGCTTCTTAAAAAAAAGCAAAAAGGCATGCATAAATAAATTAAGAATCATGCCTTCAATCTAATCGCTTTCATGTGCCCTTTGTAAGGTTCGCAATTTCTAGAGTCGTCAAAATATACGCACGCCTCGGAGGCCAGAAACTTTGGCACGTGCAAAAGAGATTAAGGTCAGAAGCAAATCAGACTTACTGGCATTAATATGGGACACCCGGTACTTGCTTTTCCAACCATTTTTTTTTAAACTCATGGTCGAATTTAACTTTCAAGAACTTAGGCAGAAAAGAACGAGCTAAGACGCTCCCCAACTGCCCGTCATTCTTGTTGAACTTTGGATCAATAGAAGAGTGTGGTGCTGTTTGCACTACATTCCCGTGAAACTTTATAAATAAACAAAGCTTGGGCGCTGGATTCAGCTCGAAATTTGGATGGGCCGTCAATTCAAGAGGAATTCGGCGTCGGCGAGAGGAAAAGAGAAAGAGGATGGGGAGGGCCTGGAATCTCTTTAGCCACGACAAAATTCGTTTCAACACGGGCGCGGTGTAACATCCTTTTAGCACCCAATTTGCATCGGGCAAACACGCCTTTCCTTTTAAGTTTCCTCAAAAAAAAATAAATAAGGTGACACTTTGAAAGAGGATCCTTTAAACTGGGACTAGACATGAGATATGCACAGAAGTAAACACGAGATGAAAAAAAATGTGTTGGCGAAAGTGACGGGAGAAAATTGACAAAGCAAAAAATTGAAATTTGATAAGCGGGCGAACAGCGTTCGCTTAAATCTGTAATGGAAGAAGTTAATTTCTTCTTTCTTGTGTTTTCAACTATGTAGCCCACGTGAACCCAATGCGTTGTTCTTTTAAGACGTCTGGCTAAATGCCTATCAAGGCCAGAACCGGGTATTAAGTTACGATCACAAATCAACTCACACATAGAACAAGGACGTCGAGCAAGGAACGAGAAAGTCTAATTAAAGAAGAAAATAGATAATGCTTTACCCTTGGGTATTCCTAACTCCTTTTTTTCCCTCTCAGTCTGAGTTCAGGATGTCACTCATTCATGCATTACTTGCTCTTGTTTGCATTATTTCTTCAGTGAATCATTTTTGTTTTGCTCATTACACAAAGGGAAGCAGGGAATTTTTTGCAGTGTAGGATCAATTCTCGCTAAGCTTAGCTGCCTGGGCTGTAACTATTCGCTAAGTGGTGAAATTGAAAGACATCACTTTCTAAGGACGTTCTGAAATCTCTTGCAGTGGCATGATGCTCTTTGATACTGTCTCTCCAAGCGACGATGTCCTTCTGCCGCGAGCTCGTCAAGCTTCAATACAAAGCTGCTTTTTCACCCTTCGCCTTTTTTGGCTCTAACAAAATAAACTTCGTGATTGTCTGTCTGTGCTGACAGACAACTACAAAGAGCAGTTTTCTCGAAAAGAAGTACATGATTTTTTCAGTTTCTATTTGTTGGTCGGTCGGTCGGACGGACGGACGGACGACACAGATGGACGGACAGACACTGAAAGTTCGTGCACTTCTTTTCCAGAAAACTGCTTTCGGCAGTTGTTAAAAGAATCTTTTGTGAGCTAAGCCTAATAGCATTGTGTCAGGAATCAGTCACGGTAACTTGATTTACAACTGTAAACCTTTCTAAAACGGCGCGCCCCGGGCACTGGCGTGCTGCTCTCCAGACAGCCGTGCGCAACTGCCGCAAGTAGGAATGGAAGAGGTCGCGCGATTGCTCTACACCTTTTCGCACCACTTCAAAGAGTAGATGGTTTTACGTCTGCGTGCATGATGGTATAGTCTTCGTCAGGAAGTGAAACGCATGGAGCGCCGTTCTCTGGAACTTGAATACAACAGCCTCGGCCAACCACGCCGCTATAAGCTCCTTGCGCGTTAAACTGTGAAAGACGGCATTAGGTTGAGCAATACCGAATGTTGGGCAAGCTGGTTCAGGTTAGTGGTGAAGAATAGCGGGAAGAGAAAACGACTACGCCTTCCGAGGGAAGCCTGCTTGTGTGTTTTTCAGGATGTCACGTAAAAGTTGCCTGTATTCCGCAATAAACCGCAGTTGCGAGTTAGCACGTGTCTACGTCGTCCTGCCTATCTTTCGTCTTACCTTTCCTCTATTTTCAATCATGAAAGATAACATTAGAGGCTTTCTCGCATTGCGGAGTCTTACTATGCGCAGCTGGCGTTCCGTAAACCGAAATACACGTGCGCTAGAACATCGCAGCTATGCTGAAAGCCTCTAATGCTGCTGTCGGTTGTGTTCGCATGGCCCGCAGAACACCGTAATGGCGGGACCGTGACGTCACTCGCGCTTACTCCTCTTGCGCTTGTGACTTATTCCAGCGGTCGAACAGGAGCAGAGGTGCTAAGCAAAGAGGAGTAGAGCAGTGTATAGCACGTCGGGGGAAGGAATACTTGATCTGTCATTGAAACAGTCACCGCGCTTTGAGTGGCTGTATATCATGTGACGGTCCTTTCTTCTTCGCCTCTATTCTTTGCGTGAGCGCTATGCGTTTCAAATGCCTTTGAACCGAATGTCATTCGATTCAACTGCCGAACTTGCGCTGCCACCCAAAGTTTTTCAAAGCCAGTCGGTTCAGACTACATTCGAATCGACGGAGCACCGCGGAGACATCCTAGATTTTCGAATCGCTTTGAAACGCGAATCAAAAGCCGTCGCAATCGCTTCGCTCCGCCCACAGCCCCGCCGCGCCCTTTATTAGGCTCTGTGGCTGTTGATTACGGTATCTGCCGCTCGCTCTTTTTTTTCTGTGATTCGTTTAGTAAATATCTCATCTACTGGTCAAATGAGTGCTTCTAGATAATAGAGCGCTTCTCGGACCGCCTCCGTCCCTTTCTCGCCTAGGCTCTGCTGTAAGAGTTGTCCGCAAACATAGTAAGAGAACCGAAAAAAAAAATATTAGATTGGTAGGCAATAAAAGTCGTACGTAGCAGCGCCCTCGGCTTTTGAAATTCCACAGACTCTGCAGTTTCATTTCGGAAATGTTTTATAAATGATGTTTGCAGTGTTGCTGACGCTACCAGTTAGAATCACGTGATACAAAAAGATCAAGGTTGCCAGATCAGTACGCATGGCGTACTGATCGGCTAAATCAATATCGGCTGGCTATCGTAAGGCGTTGCCATTATGGCTGCTACAATGGTTACCAAGGATGTAAAGAGTTTCTGCATGCGAATTGGCAGAGCCACATATTCCCTTTCCGGAAAGCGGGTGGCACTTTTTTTCTAAGTCAAGTTTATTCCCTCTATGTAATCCCGGAAATTAAACATGTAGGGCGGTTTTCACAGATAGAAGCAGCAGGGAAAACTGGCGCTCCAGACCCTTCCATAGTTTTCACAGCGAGCGCCTCAACTAACCTGCTGTGCCCGGCTTTTGCACCGCAGTTCAAACCCGAAGAAGTTTTGGCCACGACGGGAGGGTTTCTATGGCGAAGACGTGTATTCAAATACGTCTAGCAGCCCCAAGTGCGTCTATGACATTAGAAAATCCACTGGATAATTATAAGGGCCTGGTATGCTAAGTTTAGATTCCAGTGCCCTTAACGCGCCAGTTTTACTACATTTTGTTTCAAAGCTCTATTCTCCGTAGAAGCGGCCAACTGTTTTAGACCATTAATTATTCTATCTGGCTTGATGATATATTACGAGAGGACTCATTCCGATATGCTCAGTATAAAAAATTGAGCACCAGTCATGATGCCATTAGGGCTGTTACCAAACCTGACTTACGCTCTAATGAGCTCAAAGTTAAAAAATAAAGCGCCAGGGCTTCAACAGCCTTGCATATATATTGCCTGTGTACATGCGTAATTAAACAAGTTATTTCTCTTCGTGATTTCAGAGCCGCAGGAGCCATTTATTAAGTGCTAATATGTATCCATTAGCTGGGATATATTTCTTCTTTTTACGTATTCTATTCATTTGGCCAGAGCAGACTTTGTTACTGCTGATAGCGTCGCCTGGGATCAATTACCGCGTTCTGCCTGGGCCAGCGGTTGCAACAAGTATCGACTCCCTAATGAGATTACGCCAAGGCGCAGCGGCCGACCGGCTTTGAGCCAAATTCATTTAGGCGTTGAGTGCATGTGTCGGCCATGCAAGCACGAAACAATAACCCAGTGAGACAGCGTCGTCGAAATGAAGGTGGATTTCATCAGAAGCATCGAGGTTCATAACCTCCTCAGGGAAGAAAGAGGAAAAGAGGTAATCCGGCAGCGGGTAAAGATCGATCGGAAATGTACCCAGAACTATCGGTAACTTAATCCCAATCAATCAGGTTGTGAGTGTGTGGATAAGGACACGCGTCTTGGCGCCGCTACAGGGTTGAGCAAGTCAACGATGGGTGTGAGATCGCGGCTGTTCTAAGTATACACGGTAATCAAAGACGACGCAAGAGAGCGGCAAGTCATTGGTTGTGCTGACAAGGTTTGTAGGGGCCAGCGTAAGCTAAGACGCAGTGGAGTACAGTCGGCGTCTTCTTGTAAGTGATCCCAGCGAACGATACCCAAACAAGAGCACCCCTCTAAAGCTGTCCTGACCGAAGGGTGCATGCTCTTTGCCAGCCACACACTAAGATGAACCGGCATCCTTTGTTCGTCACTTCTATTCATCGTTTTGGTTCGTTGCTAGCCCGTGAAAATATTAATCGCAGTTATTTTAAAGGGGTCATGACATAATCTACCAACGAATGGTTCTTTTCGTTGCAATTACAAAACTCGACGTTATTATGCCTGCTTAAAGAAGTAGGGCTGTAGGCACAAAAATGAGCTAGAAATTGTAATTTGGAGTTATTGGCTCTAAGATCCTCCCTCTGACAGCGACGGCCGTATTAAAGCAGCCTGAGTGACGTCACAAACCCACAGCGCAGTTGCCTACTGCAAACTGCCGCGAGCAGGGTCGGTACGAATCACAGCGTGCGGCTGTGGATGGATAGAAAAAACTTTATTGCTGATAAATTTAAAGTGCTCTTGACCCTTACAGGTCACTGAGCGCCGTGGTCGATCCTTGGTCCAGGATGCCGCACTTGACTGCTGCCATCGTGGCTTGGCGCGCAAGAAATCGTTGCGCTTCCTCGTCCTCGCTGGCCAGCAAGTGTTCCCACCGCATCACACTCAGGTTGTTTATTCTTGGCTCTAAGTCTGACTTAGGGCAGGTCCATGCGACATGCTCTAGTGTAGGGTTACCCTGACACCATGGACATTCGTCTGCGTATTGTGCACGGAGAATCTTGCGTAGTTTGTGCAGGTGCGGGTAGGTACCAGTTTGTAGTCTGCGCCACTCTTTTGTGTGGGGCTGGGTAGCGTTTCCGCTGACCCGTGTAATGATCAAGTATATATGAGTACCTGGGGATAACTGGGTCAAAGGTGCCGGTGGTGCAAAGTGTTGAGTCTGCTCGGCTGACGTACCCCTCGTCCCCTCGTGTCCGGGAACCCACACTATACTATGTTTAATGTTTTTGCGTCTTCTCGTCGTGTGTAGAATATGATTGGCAATGCTGTCGATACTGCCTCTTGCGTAGTTTCTGCATGCTTGTTTGGAGTCCGTCACTATAGTGAGATTTTGTCCTGTCGCGTTGCCGTGCGATATTTCCAGCGCAATGGTGGCTTCTATGTTTGGTTTGTTTGTCGTTGCGCTGGTTATTTATTTTGCGATCGTTTTGCGTTCCCTGCTAAGTGCTCGCACTGCGGCTGTGACATGTTGTGATGAAGTCACCAAGACCGCGCAGAAGCCAGACAGAATAGGAAAAAACACGGGCCTGTTTGGTTCGTGACGTCATAGACTGGCTCGCGACTGAAAGACTGATTTAGCTCTAACTTAACTGCGAGTAGTGAGCGCAGGGGAGAGAGTCATTTGTTCTTGAGGCTTGGGAGCCGGCAAAAAAAGGTGCGCGTCTTTCCCTGTTCAGCCTAGCTTCTGCACAGTTCTTTAAGCACGCATAATAACGTTGTGTTTAGTAGTTGCAACGAAAAAGCACGATTTGTTGGTAGATTATGTCATGACCCCCTTTAACATGACTGCAATTAATATTTGCACGAAAAAAACGATGAATAGAAGTGACGAGCAAAGGATGCCGGTTCGTCTTAGTGTGTGGCTGGCAAAGAGCATGCACCCTTCGGTAAGGACAGCTTAAGGAAGGGGAAAGGGGCGGTGTACTCTTGTTTGGGCGTCGTTCGCTGGCATCACTTGCGAGATTGCGAAGACTGTACTGTACGCTGGCCCCTACTAACTTTTGTCCCCGCAACCAATGGCTGCCGTTCTCTTACTCGTATACACTTAGAGCAGCCGCGACCTCGTACCTATCGTTGCCTTGCTCATCCCTGTAGCAGAGTCAAGGCGAGTGAGCTTGGATGGATGCATTAGGGTTAGATACCTGAAGCTACACTGGGGTGTTGGACCATTCTTAAAAATGGTCTCTAAGGTGGGACTGCAGCACATGGCAGAATCGTCCAGGAGAGAAAAGCGGCTTTACTGCGACTAGTGAACGCTTCTGGTTCGAATTTCTGGTTCCAAAGCAGGCCCGACCACCGCGGTGCCAATGTTTGCTCTGTAACACGTATGAGGTAAAAAAAACTGCCCAACGTCCCAAAGCGACTCACCCCCAAACTCTGAAACCTTGCTTACCTCAGCAAGGAAGCCTTCACTCCAGTGAGGCCCCCTCATGTCAGTGTGAAAGCTGCCTTACTCAGGAGCCCAAAACAAAGTCGTCCTAGGTGCATCCTTTCGTCGCCTTGGCCCTAGAGGAGCGCCAATTAATCCGCACACTCGCGAACATTCCTGCAGAAGAAACACCCTTTCCCTTTGGTGCCAGTGTATCCTACTGGCAGACGATGGGTAGAGAGCTGGCGACTCCACTGTACGTACAGTCTTTGTCAAAAGTTTACAGACCAGGGGGTTCACTTCTAAGCTTTATATTGGGATCAAGGAGCATTCGTGGAAGTCCTACTTATTGCAGGAGGCAGTACCAGAAATCTTCTCATGTCCAGGAAATTTGGACCGCTAGAGATTCATTAAGAACGACACAGTGTGGCTCAAAAGAAAACCCCCTGGGCTCCAAACTTTTGACTAAGGCTGTACCTGCCAGGGATTTTACAACAGGCTCGAACTGCGAACTGAATTAATGCGCAGTGAATTCAGATAGAACAAAAGACACTTCAGTGCAAAAAGTGATATATATTTACAAAATTTACATAAAAATGAAAGCAGCGCCTAGTGAAGGCCTCTGTCGTTGTCGCCGTCCCCAGACTCTTGTTCCTCGAAGGAAAGGATGCAGTCCAAGTTACAGCGACATGGCTCGCCGTACATCAGTGCGTCCACCAAGCCCTCGTACTCCGGTCTGCATCTGTAGCCCTGCGCGTGGTAGGCGCATTCGCAGGTGGCGGGCAGCTGCTCCACTGGTGGCTCCTGTCCACCGGGCTCGTCGGGGCTGTTCAACGGCTGCTCGGATTCATGCGCAGCAGGGGCGTCATGCTGCTCCTCTACGTCATCAACTGCAAATACGAGAGGAGAACAGTATAATTCACAAAGTCGATGAGGGTAGTTACATGTATACAACAATGTCGGATAAAAGTTTTGAAAACTGCAAAGTACTCTTATGGAAAGCAATGGTCATTTTTTGTGATGTGTAGAAAGATAGTTCATCGAACAGTTAAAACATCAAGAGTGAAATCTTAAGTTATACGAAAACAACGCGTTTATGCTTCTCTCCGAAATTGTTGCGTATGCTTGCGCAGGGGTCACTCTTTAGAAAGTCTTATCGTACAACCATGTTTCTCAGGTTCCTTCTTTGCAAATTTCAGATAACTAGAAGGGGCCGTCCGCTATAATGGTTACTTTTGTTTAACTTGTGCAACACACAGCGATAAGTGCATGCGACGCGAAAGCCAATTCGGCAAAAAGGCAGTTAGCAAAACCTACGAAAGCACTTACCAGAGCAGGAACAAGATGACCCGTCGTTCGACGCATGCTGTTTTGGTAGCTGCATATCTGTGTCTTTATAGAAAGGCTGCAGACCACGTTGTCCGTCCACCCTCGGTTGGAGACGGCCTTTTTATACCCTAGAACCTCCTTCTTCCCTCACCCTTGCCTGGCCACCTGACGAGCATGCGAACTCCGTCCACTGCGCTGGTGTTGTCAGTGAAAAGCTTTTCCCAGAACGTCCGGTTTTTCCGCACAACCCTGAAGAGAAAATATTGCCATTACTTCCACCCTCCCCCAAATCCTGACTTCTCCTCTAGGCTTTCTCCTTGCTTCGGTCTTGACAATGTTTGAATAATGTGTTAGAGAGGGTGTACGTCCCCCAACCTTGCAGTCCACATGCGTCACGATCATCTTTGGCACCACAGTTCTTGTATGGCATTGTACAGGTGAAGGCTTCTTTCCGGCTTCCAGGGATAGCACTCTTTCATGTGAAAGCCTGCATTCTTAGAATACTTCTGGGATCCTTAAGTGGATAAGCGCCAGTGTTAAAGCCGGAGCGGCTTTACCGGAAATGGGAAACCGGAAATGAGAGCCATTTCCGGTTTCGCAGTGGAAAAACTTGCCGATGGTGTTACCAAGAACGTGACAGCCACATGCCTGGTCCTTAGGTCGGATTGTGAAGCGAAGTTGGAGTGACAAGTGGAAATCCTGTTCCGGGAAAAATTTAGTTTGTCCAACATAAAGTCCCTGTATGAACTTTTCTAAAAAAAGCTAAGTACCGAAAACGTTTGCGGCGCCGCCGACGCACACTATTGGACAGCGCCCACTTCCGGTTGGGAACTGGTTCCCTTCCGCCATGTTCTTCCTAAGCCGTCCGGCTGCATAGTTCGACGGCGCTTGCACGCTACTCGTATAGTTGTGCTGGCGACGGACATTCAGCGGAGGTGACTTTTTTATATTTGTCGCTGTGTGCTGGAAGCAACTTGAGTTTTTCGGGCGCTTTTTTGTGCCCGAGCAGCAGCCGAAATGCCGGGTTGTTGCGCCTTCGGGTGCTCAACCCAGTCAGGAAAAGGGCTGGTGTTGTTTTCAGTGCCGCTTGCAAAAAACTACATTGTGCGACAGAAATCATGAACATTGCCTAACAATTACATGTGCTGCTTCTGCACTGCAGTCAGAGTTTGAGCCAGGTTGGCCAAACTGAAGCCCCTAAATGAGGTTTGCTTTTTTAGAAAAACTTATGAAAGGACATTAAGTGAAACAAGGGTATACAAACAGCTATTTGGCATTTAATGCGGCTTCTCAGCTGCTGAAGCAAGGCACAAAATGCATCAGGCCTTTCTTGATTAATTGAATACCGTGGAAGGAATGAGTCCCACAAGTTCTTCGGAAGGTAGCCATACGAAAGAACAGCAGCCGAATATGTAAACTTGCAATACACTCTGGCTTCCACTGAAACCAGCTGACTGAAGTCAGCAAAATTTTAATGTGCGTCTTTTTGTTTGTGTGAAATAAACTGGTTGTGAATCCTTGAATTTTTTCGCCATATGTTTTTCTTTGACCTCTAACTTCGGCAATACTGGTTATGTTCTATTGTAGGTTCACCTCGAACTATGATTTATGCAAATTAAAGCCACATGTAGCACAAATCCGTGTGCAATGCACGCTTCGAAAGGCCCTGCATCAGAGTCTGAAAAGCGTGAAAGAGATTCCCCTGCCGACGGCAAATTTTATTTCGTGATAGTACGTGAATTTGACTGAGCGCGCGTGACACTTCTGTAATCGCGCATTGTAGCATACTATTCAAAACCCCGTAGTGGGGATGCTGTGTTGAAACAGCAGCATATATGTCTTTTACTAACCAAATGTCTCGAATTCAAACAGCATACTCCTTAAATAATAGCTCACTCGAGCTAGTCACCACGTATAAGTACTTAGGACTTCACCTTCATTCAGACTTAGCATGGAACCACCATATTAACCTTATGCTTGCATCTGCTAATCGGTCATTAGGTCTCTTAAAACATAACCTAAAGCATGCTCCTCCTCACCTCCGTGCTCATGCCTATACCACTCTAATTCGACCTAAAATTGAATATGCCTCGGCTATTTGGGACCCTTACCAATCTTACCTGGTTTGGTTTGGTTTATGGGGTTTAACGTCCCAAAGCGACTAAGGCTATGAGAGACGCCGTAGTGGAGGGCTCCGGAAATTTCGACCACCTGGGGTTCTTTAACGTGCACTGACATCGCACAGCACACGGGCCTCTAGAATTTCTCCTCCAAAGAAATTCAGCCGCCGCGACCGGGATCGAACCCGCGTCTTTCGGGCCAGCAGCCGAGCACCATAGCCACTGAGCCACCGCGGCGGCACCCAATCTTACCTAATAAATAACATTGAATAATAATAATCGGATAATAATAATAATAATAATAATAATAATAATAATAATAATAATAATAATAATAATAATAATAATAAGTAATAATAATAATAATAATAAATAATAATAGTAATAAATAATAATAATAATCGGAGTAAATAAAACGAACGGCGCGGTTCTGCAATGATTCAATGTTATTCCAATCTTACCTAATAAATAACATTGAATCATTGCAGAACCGCGCCGTTCGTTTTATTTACTCCGATTATTAACGTAACACCAGCGTCACAGCCTTAAAGAAACGCGCAGGTCTCCAGGATTTATGTCTCCGCCGTAAAATTGCACGACTGTCACTTTTTCATAAACTTTATCATCATCCATCACTTCATAACGACTTTTTTTCTTTGCCTACTTCGATTTTTGACCGCCGCGATCATCCCTTTAAAGTTACACGTTTCACGTGCAGAACATTTATCTATGCGCATTCATTCTTACCACGCACAATATCTGACTGGAACACTCTGCCTTCACATATCGCAACCACCACTGATCGTGATAAATATTTTAAACTTATATCTTCAATAACTACTGCTTAACTCTTCGCATACATTGTTATTTTATTTGTTCATGGCTTCCTTTTTTGCAGGGTTTGTGACTAAAAAGATTCATTGTATTAGTGTTCTGTTTGTATAATTTTAATAATGCAGTAATCTTCGTTCTTTGCCGCGCTGCCATTCTTTTGATTCTTTTGCTTACTTATATGTCATGCAAAGTGTCTTATTTGTGCTTTCGATTGATTCTCTTGCTTACTTATTTCATCCAGTGTGTCTTATTTGTGCTTTTGTTGTTTGTTTTATATTTGTGGTTTTTCTTTTATTCTGTTCAATTGCCTGTGCCCCCCCCCCCCCCCCCCCCTATGTAATACCCTCTCGAGGGCCTTTAGGGGTATTCTGTATAAATAAATAAATAAGAGGTGCTGTAGCGGTAATGGTTTCATTGCAATAAAAAACGAAAAGATGCTTCCGGCCGCGGCAATTCCTACCTGATGTCTTGCGCGAACGAGCTGCGGCCGGCGGAAATAAAAGCAAAAGGGAGAACTCGGCAAGGGGTGAGCGAGAACGGACAGGGAAGAGCAATATTCTGTACACTATTTATCAGGTACAAAAGTTCGCACCGCTCGGGCGTGACTGTCCACGCGCAGTTATGAATTCTACTATGTGCGAGTGACCGTTGGTGGTATTTAAAATAATACGCTATATATAAAGCTGCGCGCGTGTCCGTGTTCTCTCGCGAACTAGGCCGCTGCACTACGACTGCAGTTTCGCCGCACTCGCCGTCTCCGACAAAACTCAACGCAAATCACATTCGGACCGCATTACTGGCACGTTTCCCCTCTATTTGGTAGACAACTCAGTTGCCACATTCTTTACTGCCCCTTACAGCAAAGCAGCGTGTGTTCTCTCGCGAACTAAAGTCCCTATTGAGAGCTAGGCCGCCGCCCGATGACTGCAGTTTGCCCGCCCTCACCGTCTGCGGCAAAACACAACACAGACCACATTCGGAGCGCATTACTGGCATGTCCCCCTTCTCCTCATACCAAGCTCATTTGCTACATTTTTACTACCCCTCACAGCAAAGCCGCGACTCTGCAAGGTCCGCCGTTCCAGTGCATACGACCGCGCCGCCGGAGCGCGTTAGGAAGAACATGGCGGACGACGCGAGCAGCAGGGGAAAGGGCGTTAGGAGAGGAGGGACTTGTCGCTACTTAGCAAAGCTGATCTAGGGACTTTAGTCCAACACTGCTGTTGCACTGATGACTGGACAAACCCTCCTCTCGTCAAACGCCTTCATAAACACTTTGATCCTAACTGTGGCCTATCCAGGACAAAGGCATCTCTCATATCTCTCCAATTAGCCATGTCCTGTGCCTCTTGAGGTCACCAAATATTTACTCTTCATTCTGCACCGTCTGGTCAAGGACATCAGTCCCAAAAATTATTGCACAGGTTCATGTGCAGAGGTGACAAAATAAAATGAGTCGCGACTTTGACAGCTGAAGATATCACGAAACATACCAATTAAAGGACAAAAAACACAGCAGTGTGCCAGATATTATTAAGATCGATTCTGTAACAAGGCGAATTTTAGCCACTAATAACTGGCAAACATAATGGAGCGCACATTTTTGTTGTGATGGAAAACAAATAAATCAGCTGCAAAGGCCATGTTGTTACTGCCGCGAAGAGGGTCATTTCAAGAGGTCCAATATAATGTGGAGAAAATTAAAATAGTAAAAAAAACACCAATGTTGCTAAAGATACAAAATCTAGTGGAAGACTTCGGACATCATGCGCAGCAGCAGCTAATATTACTAGTGTGTTCAGTGCACTTACTTTCTTTTAATGCGCACACTTGCCATAAAATCATACACTGTGTTCTCTGTATACTATAGGAAATCACGCAACGTATTTCCATGCAGAAACCATAGAAACTTCGTGCAGGAACGCTTAATGTCCATGAGTTCCATGCAAGAACTCTTATTGTCGGTCTGCCACATGGAGAAATCCCCCTCTCTTGTCGCCTACTTAGTGATATTTATTAATTGACCTTTATTATGTGACTTGTAACTGACTCCAAGCTATTTTTCAGAGATATTATTTGTTTAACTGATTTATGATCTCTGTAACAGCGCTTGACGCCACAGTCCACCAGTCAACATCTTGGAGGCAACACTAGCAAGAATCGCTGTGCTGGAAAAGTAAAAAAGGGCGAAGTAGTTCTCATTAGGCGTTTTCTTAGCAAATGCTTCAGTAGCAAACGTCTGCAAAGCCATACTTTTGAGCTACTCCCTGTCAGATCATAGTTCAGTCAGTTCCAATCGCGGCGCGTTAGGGTGTAAGTGGCGGACTCATACATAGTTTTTTTCTTCAGTTCGCGGGTTTTACTCACTGCCCAGACATAAGAGGTTTACGCTGAGGCTACTTCGATGAAAACGCCGCTCGACAACTTTCCGACTGACACCTCAGCGTTGAAAGCCATACCTAAAGAGCCGGTTAATAAACGTCGAATAAGGGCCCGTTCATTCAGTCGCCAGAAAAACTAGGATATGTTCTCATCAGATGACGCCGGGCGGAGGCGGAAAAGAGGAGCCGATGCTCTTCCTCGATTTTCCGCACACTTCACGTCGACCACGTCACCGCTCGCCGCGTACACAGACATGGTTAGAAAAGCGGGCCTATTGGCGTTGGCTATGTATACGCTTACGTAGGCTAAACGCAGGCGCAGTCCCACTTTGTTCTGCGTATGCAGACATACACGCAACGATATGGACGGGAGATAGGAGCGTCCCTTCTGGAACGGGGTGGTGGCACTTGCCACCATGCTCGGCCTTTTTTGTTTATTTTCATGTAATCGTGCTTTAAATTAACATTAAAAGACGTCATTTTGTTTCACAGCAGTTTCCTACACTTCTAACCTAGTGTCACCTCTCTGCTTTTCAGCCACCAATCTTCGAATCGCTTTTTGCTAGCTTCCTTCGTGGATTTATTTACAAGACCATTGTTATCTCTAAACCCTAGGGCCTCAAGAGGAATGTCTGTGCCAGCATCGACGTCCGGTTGAATACCATAGCATTAGAGTATGAGGTGTTTCCACTGTTTCTACAGTTCTACCACACAGTACACGGGTCACCTTCGTTAATTTTTTTTGTACCTGCGCGTTCTAAGACACACTGACCTAGCTTCAAAGAGTAGGGCACTGCCTCTTGAGTTGGCATAGCACAATTCCTCCCTGGTATGCCTTTTCTAGTATCGATATAGTTGTACCCTATACTTATCTTCAATTGAATTAGTTCATTTTTAACTTCCGCGTTTTTAACCTGTCGTTTAAAGCTCTTCTCTGTCCTCGTGTCCGGCATACTTCCTGGTTAGTTTCCTAGTTCTTTTTCACCACTGTGAGTAAACGCTTTCTATGTATAAGTATTGAAATACCTTAGCTGTCCTCTTGTTATCGTACAATTTCCTTAGGCGTTATTCATATAGTAAGCCCAGCCCAGTAGCGCCATCTTTTTGTCAGGGTGGGAAGCATTACTGCCAGCAAACCGACACTCCTCTTATGCCTAGAAGAAGCAGAATCGTCGCTCTAAATAAAGTATAAATTTATCACGTATACTGTTTTCTTTTAGGTGACGTGAGACGAAGCGAAAGACCAGTGCCCCGTTCGTTTGGGGACAATAAGGCGCTGAAAAAGGCAGGAACAACGCCGAATCCAGTCGGAATCCAGAGGTCCGGATTCGAAGGGCGCCGCCATGTTTGTCGCCGCGGAGTTTTTCCGGGACCGACCACTGATTAGAGGCGGACGACTACGGCAGAGAAGGCTCCTGGGGGTAGAACCAAGACGTCTCTGAAGATGCCCCCAAACCGCAGAAAAAACCATTAGTGTAAATAAAGTTTTCCCTGTCCTTCCCTTTCCCTTCCCTTCCGGCACCGAAAATCGGTCCTGAACCGATCGGCCTCGCCGTGCTCCTTTCCGCCCTGGTAGGCGTCAAATGCTGCCGAGTCCGATTTTCTAGCCGGATTTTTGGACAAGTGTGAACGGGCCCTAATTAAGTAGGCTGACGCGTGCCAATGTTCTGTGTGAACCGAGTGAGACACGTGGCGGCGTTCTGGGTGAGCCGAGTGAGACGCGTGCCGGCGTTTCATGTGGGCCGAATGCGACGCGCCAAGTGACGTCAGCAGTGGCTCTACAAAAGCGAGCAACTGCATGAGCGCCGCGGAAGAATGCATCTCAACTGTCGCCCAAAAAAGTACTACTCAGCCTTTGTATCGCTTCTTCCTTGCCGGGACCCGCGAACACCAAAAGTGGCGACGAGAATGGCGGAAGCAAGGCAAGACGGAGAAAAGAAGCGCTGAAGCTGGACAACGAAGTGCCCAGGAAACAGTCTGAAGAGCAACGCTAGATTCAACCGCACCTACGACAGAAGGCGACAAGATGTTCGAGATAGCAGCCTCCAGTTAGATTGGTCAAGTAGGAGCCTTCGACGAAACTGTGAGTGACGGCTATTTTACGAAAAGCGCCTAATTTCCTTTTTTGGGGTGAACAAAGTTCCGGAAGACTTCAAGATGCATGCTTTGCTAAGCGTCATTGGGCCGAAGTCGTACAGCCTTTTGAAATCTCCGACCGCAATAGATAAGCCATCGGAAAAGAAGTTCAAGGAGCTAACGGAATTGCTTCGAAATCACTTTACCCCGAGAGTGTGTGTGATCGGAAAGCGAGCAAAATTTCGCAGATGCCAGCTGCAACATGAAAGCATCGCAGAGTACGTAGCCGAGCTCAGAAAACTATCTCAGACCTGTGAATTCGGCACCTTTTTGGGCGAATCGCTTCGAGACAGGTTTGTGTGCGGTTTATTCCGCACTGAGATTCAGCGATAGTTATTTGCAGAAGACAAACCGCTGACATTCCAAAAAGCTGTTGAGCACGCACTTGGTTTGGAAGAAGCTAAGAAAAATGTTCAGGAAGCGCACGCTAGGGACGCTGTCGATGACTTCCACAAAATGAGCTCTGAAGACGCAGGCAAAAGACAGCATTCTTTCGAATGTTATCGCTCCGGCTCTGACAAGCATTTTTCCCGTGCCTGTCCGCATATCGCAGATAAGTGCACGAACACCGGCAAGAAAGGCCACATTCAGCGTGCCTGCCGTGGTCGCAAGCAGAAGCCAACGAGTTCAAGGAAGTGGATACACACTCTTGAAAGTGACGACATGGCTCTACAAAAAATTCAGGGGGCACTTTGACTGTCTAAAGTGCGTAGAGGCGAAAGCGTTTTCCGCACCACTTTGCCTATGTGACACTGGGGACGTCACCGATAGATGACGTCACACAATTGATCACGAAGTAATCACAAATTACTAATCAATGACTAATTACTGATTAATCACACAGCACTAATTGACTGCTAATCGTTTAAGCTTCGCCTTTAGGAGTGGAACGCGACAGCGTGTCGTAGCGCCGCCTGGGAGTCCACGGAACACCACCATCCGTTCGGCGCGATGCCTTTGCCTCTGAACGCAACGCTTTTTGAGGAAAGGAAATGGCGCTGTAATTCTCAGTCATCTCGGTGGACACCTTAACCACACCGTACAGGAAGGGAGGAAGTGGCAGTGAAAGAAGAAAGAGGGGCCGTAATGAAGAAACTGAAAATTGTATTTGAGGAAAGGAAATTACGCAGTAACTGTCTCACACATCTCGGTGGACACCCGTCAAAACGCGGACACATCTGTCGACACGGCTGCCGACACGGATGCAGACACGGCTGCCGACACGGACGCAGACACGGCTGCCGACACGGATTGCTAACGACAGCATGAGGCATTAAAGGCTTTCGCCTTAAAAGCGAGCACCTGCATGAGCGCCGCTGGAGAATGCATCTCAGCTGTCGCCCTATAAAGTACTACGCAGCCTTCGTATCGCTTCTTCCTCGCCGGGACCCGCGAACACCACAACTGGCGACGAGGATGGGTTTGGCGACAGAGGAGGTTTTCTTAAGTGGCTGACCGACAACACTAAGAGCAGGAGCATTCTCTGGTTCCTGCAAAAAAAAAAAAAAACTCATTATTTCCAATTGTGTACGTCGAAACCGAACTATGCTTTAATGGCCAGTGTGTGTAAGAGAAAATGGTGGGGACGCTAACATTTTAGTAATATTAGATTCTATAACACATGATTGCTGAAGACTGGCTTGATTTCGTACTTTCAGGAAGATTGGCGTTTTTTTTACTTAAATGTTGGTCCACATTATTTGGGACCCCTCGGAAAGAACCCCTCCATAGTAGGAAGGACACTACCTTAGCAGATGACATATTTATTTCTCATCTCAACAAACACGAGCGTTTCCCTATTGTATCTCAGTGATTTTTGGGCCAAAATCTCATTTTCGATGATCTTAAGTTATTATCTTTCACACTGTTCTGTTTCTTCGTCCTTTAATTGGTATATTTCGTGATACTTTCAGGCTTTCAAAGTTCTGCCATCACTTCTCATGTCCCAGTGCAATGGTTTGAGAACTGGTGTCCTTGATCAGACGACGTAGAATGAACAGTAAATATTCGGTGATCGCACCAGGCACAGGAGAAGGATATTTGGATAGATACGAGAGAGCCCTTTGTCCTGGATGGCCGTAATTAGGATCAGTTGCGGCAAAGCTGACTTACAGGAAGACGTTTTCCAACCAAAAACCCTCGTTCACAGACACGTTTTCGCTTCCTGCAATGCTGCATGAAGGGTTTAGCGCAAGGGGAGATGAGTCAGCAGCCCTGCACTGTGTCCTTCTTCGAAAAGGTGAGGGGTGACTGCCCCCAAATCTGCGTGAACCTGAAGCGCCGCCGGACATTGCCAGCTTCCGAGGTAGAGTGTAAAGGAAAGTTGTGCAAAGGCTACAATGATGCATTCCCTTGACGAGTACCTGTCTCGACCCGCTCCTGTCGTTCGCGCCTTGACTCTATTGTGTCCTTTCAACAATTTCCCTCCCATACAGATAAAGGGACGTATCTCCTCTCCCTTTTCGAAGAAGAATGCGAGATTGCCGTCTGCGTACGAGGGTTTTTGGTTGGAAAATTGTAGAGGGCGCTCGTTATTCTGCAAGTTGTCTATTACATTTTTCCCGGAACAGGTCACGTGTGACTCACGACGCAGCCGTATGACTGGCCACGTAGAAGCCACAATCTTCGTATCACCGTCGGGAAGCTTGTCTACTGTAAAACCGGAAATGGGAGCTGACTAACCGCTGCCGATTCACTCCAAAACTATTCGAGGAATTCGGGCTTCCACACAAAAGAGGGTTATCCCTCGAAGCCAGAAGCACTCACCACTTCGCGGCCAGACAAAAACCGGGGTAGGAAGGATAGTCGTGACGCATGCGGTCGGCAATGCCAGAGGCGAAAACCCTTTCTGAAGCTTTATTCAAACACTGTCGAGCCCATACCAACCGAGTAGGCAAGAATTCCAGAAGCGTGTGGAAGAAAGGGCGGCACTTCTCTCTTAAGGGTTCCCAGCAAAAAAAAAAAGACTTTCCAGGAAAAGCTTGCACTAACAATAACACGCTGAGCACCCAACCAGCTCTAAAGACACGGCTGGCATGCCCGTCAGCTGACCAGGGCAAGCTTCAAGAAACCACGAGATTCCAGGGTATAAAAAGGCCGTCTCCAACCGACGGTGGATGGAGAACGAGGTCTGCAGCGCGTCTGGCAACACATCACCCGTCTTGACTGAAACCATGCACCTACCACCTGAGCATGAATCGGACGACGAGTCTTGTGACTCTCGCTCTGGTAAGTACTTTCATAAATTTTACGAACTGGCTTTTTGCCTTTGCTTTTCTGTCCTACGCACTTATCATCAGGTTTTGCAACAGTTAAATATCAACGGATATTAGAGTGGAGACCCCGTTCTAATTATCTTGTAATTGCAGCTTTTTGTTTTGCTTCGGTGCTTATTATTATGCTTTGAGAGATTTGACTATCTAAAGAGTCACACATGGATTGATTACCTAGCCTCCTCGATTCTGTAAATTGTATATATTTGATCCCCCGACACAGTTCTCTGTGCGCATTTGCAGGTCCAGACTGTCCAGAAGAACACGACGACAGCCACGTGGACGACGGCTTCGTCCACTACCTACTGTCCGAGGAGTGGGTACCGGACCGGCACGACATCGACGAACAGCTGGAGTGGTTGGTCCACAGGGGCAATGGGCCCGAAGATTCCTGCGCTGCTGAACGAGCGCCACCAGAGCCGCTGCTGGACTGCTGCGACTGTGTGTACCACGCCCGCGGCCACTGGTGCAGTCCGGAGGACAATGCCTTGCCTGACGCTGCCCATCAACGCGAGCCCTGCCGGTGCACCCTGGACTGCCTGCGGTCGTTCGACGACAACGCCACGTGGGACGGGGACTATCATGTTGAGCACCATGGATGGTGTGACTGATGTCGCGTGATGGGGATTCGCAAATAAATTTTTCATTTTTTGAACACAAGTGGCTTCGTTCGAATCTGTTGTAGAAACACGTGGCTTGCTTCTGTCTTGTATTGACGTCGCGGTAAAGGAATTAGGTCAAGCTGCGGGTCTGTCTAATGCAGTAGCCAGCACTCTACCCAGCCTCTTCGAATCGGTTAAGCTGCGCCGCAGTGGTGGCTTAGGCTTTGTTGGCTTAGACTTCGATGCATACGGTACAATCTGGCTACCGCCACTATTCATAAGGGTCCATCAGTTCAACGGCTTCCATTGATAGTTTTCCTAGTTTTAAGGTGTTGCCTTCTCTTCAGCACCTAAGGCTGCCGTCCTGTCTGCCAAAGTGCCGTTCTGTCAACGTTTTCTGCCATGATTGGTGTGATGGGGCTGCTATGTTCGACGGCTCGAATGTGATGTATATCGCCGCGACACAGCGACACAGTGAGCATGAAACACCATCCTAGAAGCATTAACTCGCATTATATAATTAATAATCGTATTATTTGTACCCAGCAGTTTCGGTTCGTAGTTGCCAGGTTTTTACATGACGTAAAAAACCAGACAATGCGTTACCGGAAAGCCGTGACGTCGTTGTAGGCATGTCGTCTGCTTGAAACGCACGTGGTGCGCGTAGACACGGAGAGCCGGGCGGAGGGCAAGTCGCAATGCCGAATAGCTCCGAGTCGGACGCCAAAGAAAAGTTTTATTTCGGCGAAGACACCGATTATGAGGAATCGCGGGATGACGCAGACGGGGAAGAAGACGCCGCGGTTCGAACCCCGACAACCACTTCATTTTTGATCCGCTGGCCAGAGGAGGCAGGCGTCAGGCCCGACGCACCTCAGATTGTGCCAGCGAACGCAGAGCGTGTAGGCAACGTTCACACTAGGCCGACGGGACCCCGATGCCGACGCCGACGGTCGCGTCGGCCAACCTGGTCGTTGCCCGACTAGCCAGTCACACTGCACCGACGACGACGACGACGCCCCAACGACCAAGCGTCGTCCTAGTGTGACAACGCCGCCGACCAAAGATGCCGGCGAGACCCGTCGGCCGACGTGTCTTGGGCAGATCAGTGGCCGAGCGAAAACATTCGCCGACCAAAGGCAAGTAGCGAGCTCAGAGCGCGAAGTGCAATCATTATTTAGACAAATAATGAACGCGCAGCAACATTCATCAAGCCATATGGCCACTTGGCCGACGCGCCGCACAGATCGTCGCTTGCGAACTGCCGTCCCACTGTAAACAGGGACATACGGAGCGGTGAGCATCGCTGCGCTGCTCTACCCAACCTCCGCCCACAACCGGCGTCGCACTTCGCCGCCGTGCAGCAGTGCCTGAGCGCTGCTTGGGATGGTGTACAAATCTCGTAAGAAAAGACAAGATCGTCTTGTTATCAGAAAGACTGCTCGAGCAGCGACAAAGCATGCCTGCTTATGTTTCGAGCTTTCGGCAACGGCATCGCTCGCGGGAGCTCCGGGCGACGAGCTCTTCTGCTGCCTGGTTGCCGTGGTCGTCGCTAGGCCTATAGCCTCTTTCGCATCGAAGCCGCAGCGGCCGGCGCTTCGGAAGTCGCCTGCGCTATAATAAAAAGGCCTACTCTACACATCGCTTTATTGTCAACCGCATCATCTGACAATAAAATAATAGTATGGTAAATCTCCGCGACGCCTTCAGCAGCGAAGCGAGCGGACGCCCGGCGAGCCGGACCCCAACGTGGGGACAGCGGCAGCTCCGAGGCGGTTGTGGCAAGAAGTTTGCTCGTATCACAGTCGTTACCTTTACCAGCAGCTCAGTATTGGTCAGCGATCCTCAAAAATGACACATTTTTCACATTTCTTATCCCAGGGCTTCTTATTTACGTCAAGAACACACCTTAGCTCGTTTTTATGACCCGGCAGGCGGGATCCAGGCTGGCCGGCCGGCCGGCATGCTCGGCGTACTTGACGTTCACACAAGAAAATACATAACATCCATGATACCAGAGAGGACGCTTCCTAGATTAGGGCACCGGCAATATGCGTGTGCAAAAGTGGATCTTTCGGTAACGACATCGCCTGCGGCAACGCCGGGCGTAAAGCACCGTCGCACTCGCGAGCGTGCAGAAAAAAAGACTCGTGAGCGCTCGTAACCAAGGTTGCTAGGCCGCGAAACCGCAAAACTTAGTCCCGTACGTCAGAAAACTGTGCAATGACGTAGGAAATACTTGCTTGTGTTTTCTTCTCTGTTCCTACGTGACATTGATGCACTAGCGATGGCTGAGACTTCAAGAGGGAGCATTTTCACAAACTTTAAAATGAAATTAAAATATGTTCTATACCTCCCTTAAATTTAATACTTCGCTCTTATGGTCCTCACATACAAAGGAAACGTATGGCAGTCTTTTGTACAACCTTGGAATTTGATGTCTCTACCCCTTTAAGAAGTTAACATACAAGCGAGATAAAATGAGAGCTACAATATATGTCTAGTGGACAGGTAGTGGACGCTTGCGTACTTTGTTATGAATAATCTCTTTGCTTCCGATAGGAACCCTTGATTGCACTTCGAACTGTGTGCCAAGAGTATGGTTGCTAGTGCCGCGCGACATTCCAACATGACCTGCTCTTTCATGGCATCAGTGGAATTTAACTCCAGCCTCATCGGTGTCAATCTGTGCCTCTATCTGCCTCTTACTATCTATCAACATTTTGTTGAAAGGAAATAATCCTTAGTATGAAATGTTTACCTGCCTCAAAAGAAACCTCGTGAAAGAAACAAGTAACTGCGAGGCAGGCATATTTGACCCTGCCTACAAGAGGAATCGCCGCTGCGGTTCAAAGTCTGTCCTGTCATTCACTCCTTGAAAGGAATAATCAATTGACTGAAGTGCAAGCCACCGTACGACTATCGATAAGGCGTACAGGTCAACAATAAAAAAAAAAACACGACTACGGACGCAAGGTCAGACAAACCCGATTCTTCAATCTCCGATGCATGACACCCCAAAGCACTATTGCTTTTAAAACTGACGACGCAGTGGTCAATCGTTACAGGAATGTATATCTTTTTAGAATATCGAAGCACTTTGTAAACGCGGGAAGAACCAGCCGTAATTATCGACTAGGCAATAAATCTACACGTCTTTCACAGTGCGGGTTCTCTAAATGACAGCCGGGCGCACTACGCTAGCCACTGAAAATCCCAACAGCAAGCGTTTATAGGTTGATGCCTCCGATGATGAAAGCGAACACAAAATAACGAGGCGTGAAAGATGCATTACACGTGGTCGTCAGTTCTGCGTTAGTACTTCTCTTGACCGCTTGAAATGAATACAGAAAATAGCGCTGATATTTCCGTCGTTTCAGCCATAAGGTATATGACGACGCACAGCGGCATCGCCGAGGCTCCTAACATAGTTGCACACGCTTGGAACTAATTCAGGATGGTTCATGATGGCTCATGAATTTTGACGACCGTCCTGCATTAACCATGGTTCATAATGCTACAAACCGTTAAACTGAAGCGTTTAAAAGTGCCGCATACCTGTTATCGAATGCGAGCGGCATATCTCAGAAGGTTCGTCTGGCTCCCCCGGCGAGCCATTTTCATTCCTCTATCCACAGCCTCTATCCACGCAGTTCTCTTTTCAGCACGCAGCCTCGCGGACGGGAGCCGGAAGAAGTACGTGCTTCCTTTCGCATTGAAGTAATTCGTGCAACCATAACCTACGTAGAGAGCTGGCATTTTTATACGCCAGGCGAAACCGAGGCATGAAGCTCTCACCGGTCTCCGCACTACACAGCACAGGAAAGCAGGGCTGGCTTATGTTTTCCAACCAACAAACAAATCGCCTGCAGAGGGCGCTGGCTGCACCTTTACCACGCATGCGCATAATCATTTCCGCAAATGGTCGGTTCCTTCCGGAGTTCACAGCATGTCGGCGCGCGCTAAGGAGGCAGTGCCGTTTAGTGCGTGTACGTCAGTGGCTTCAAAGTAATGCTGAATGTCGCTTAGCGCTGCAGACGACGGCGATAATCCGGTCTTAAGAATCATGGCAGGCGCACTTGAAGCATCAGTGAAGGAACAAAGCGCCGCCGACGTTGAGAAGACTGATGCGTATCACACCATGTCGTCGCGACGGTTTAGATGGCAGCTGATAGTATTTGTCTTCTGCGAAGGTAACGAATGGCCGATCGTTGCTGAAGCACATATTTGCGGCTTGAGTGGGACGTTGTCCACTCTTTTGTATCACGGCAAGCGCGCGTAAAGATGCGGGCGGTGGGCTGGCGGTTGCAAGGTTGCCGACGCGTCGCACACCGCCATGTTACCCCGTCAAAGCTGAGCCTGTCGCGGGCTGGAAGCGCAGGCGAAGCAACACCAAGCGCTGCGTAAACTCGCTGGCGGCTTCAGATGCAGTCTGCGCAGCATACTGCTGCGGTGATCTGGTGTCCTGTATCATGGTAAATGCGCGTGAAGCAATAAAGCCTGGAATACATGAAGCGCTTTTAGGTTGGCAGGTCGGCGATTTTCGCTCAACAGCGCTCACTCGGCGGTGGGCGTCAAAAATTACGCCCACCGCCGTCGATCTCTACCAGCCAGGTATCTGACGCGCAGCGTGTGACGGTCGCCGGAAGCGGCGAACAGGAGCATTCAGTCGGTGCTCAGACTGCCTGTCTCGCCAGCGCTGTCTGTTATCGCGCCAGTGCTAAAGCGGGTCGAGATATGTACAGCCGGCCAAATCTTTAGCTGGAGTGCGTGACGGCCGCTTTTTCTGCGCTCATGCGGTTTGTAACATAGCAAACTTGCGGAAAGCTCAATATTAAGCAGGGGTTTAGTGAGCCTCTGCTTAAATTTGATATATTAGCAAGTTTGCGCCGTCATCAGCTGCAGGAGCACGGAAAACGCGGCCGTCGCGCACGCCAGCTAAAGATTTGGCCGGCTGTACGGCGATGTCCTTCAAAGCAGCTCGCCTCGCATGTACCGACAAATTGATCAGCGCAGTGCAAAGGCATCCCATGCTGTGGGATTCTTCGAGGATGGGCTATAATGAGCGCTGAAAAAAAGCGGTGGCGTTGGCCGAATTTGCCACCGAATTAGGATGCGACCCAGATGGTATGTTTACATTGTTATGAATGTTCGTTTTTCAAGGCTCAGGGCCACATACCGGCGTCATCTGCCCCTCCATTAGAGCTGCATGGCTATATGCGCGAGAAATGAATTTTGTGAAGGCGGTGGTCAGAACTATTGTGATACATTCCAGCGGCTAAAAAGACACGGACGAAGGTAGACGAGACAGGACGAACGCCGGACTTCAACTGAGGTTTATTTCACAAACAGCGATAATATACAAAAGGGGGCGCAAGGAAAAGTAATCCGTGACAAGATTAACCCATAATCAAAAAAGTGCAGAAGGCTCCTTTGCCATGCCACTCATGTTTTCCACATCGGCGCACCTACTATCTATCGCCTACCTGGCTGAATCCACCCGTTTGCCTTCAGGTAATCTATTTCTTTTTTGTGTAGCGCCACAGAAGGGCTGCTGACGCAGTTTTCTTTGTCATTGAAAATACTGAACGCTTCAAAAATTTCTCGGCTCTTTTGAGTCTTAAATCTGCTCATCACACTTGTCCTTTCTAAAAACGCCTTGCATGCTGGCTTATGTGAGCAACGGCGAATGTTGCGCCCCCCCTTTTGCGCCCTTGCGCCCCCTTTTGTATATTATCGCTGTTTGTGAAATAAACCTCAGTTGAAGTCCGGCGTTCGTCCTGTCTCGTCTACCTTCGTCCGTGTCTTTTTAGCCGCTGGAATGTATCACAATAGTACTACCAACCAACTAGCCCAACTTTCTACGCTTAATGGTGGTCAGAAATCTAGCTCTCCACCGAGCACACAGCATGCATGCCGGTGCCTGCTGAAGCGCGTTGTAAAGGTCTCTAGAATGTTTCGACAGTACAATGAATCAACAGCGACATGCTTGTGCGCGACAGTGCGGCGACGCTTATTTACCCGAGATAACTTTCTTACATACACAGATGCGTAAAGGTTACCCTTCCACCGAGAGAAAGTGCAACTCCGGATAAATGTCCGTCTGGTCATACACTTCCTAAGGTGACCAATCATTTGATTAATGTTTTACAGTGTAGAAATAACACATTCACAATGTCGATCCCTTGTGTGAGCATCGGCAATCTGTGGAGCCCAATAAACAAAGACATGTCTAGCGGTGCAGCGACATATTATGTAGCAGTAAGGTAGCGCACAGTATAAGGGGAGACATTAATGCGATGGAGAACATCCCAAAGCAGTATGTCAACAGAGTCGGCAGTTTAGAGACGACACAAAAATTTCAATTCTCTAAAGCCATGCCATCACCAGCAAAGACTCGGTGATTAGCCTGTTGAATAAAGTTTTCGTTCACGGCGAAAGAGATGCTTTACGTACTCTTGAAAGTGCACGATGTCCTGGCATAAATTATAGTGAATGGTACTTAAGCTGAAGGATAAGCATAGAAATCAGATCATTGTACAACCACTTATGCCGTACCGTAAATAATTTTCAGCAGGAGGATAAAACAAGTAAAAATGAACAGTAAATACACTTCATGTATAAATCCCCCTGAACAAGGATGAAGAGAAATATCAGAAGGGACAATGAAGGTTGTAAAAATATTGAATAAATTCACCTCCAAGAACACACAGACTAGTGGGTGCGAAGTGCCTCAGAAGAACCACAGACGCGAGACAATCTACCGCAAATAAAGATTCTCTAAACTGATGTCACCTGCGCTGACAGGTCGCATTAGGTGATCACGTCTTATTAATTAAAAGGGTGAATGCCCCGCGTGTGTTGCAAACACTCCGAGACTGCGCTGTATAAGAAGTATTGCACAGTGAACAATTTCCTCAAGATACCGTTTTATAGTGGCCACATTAGAGGTTATCGCTCTTCAAGGTTCATGGCAGCGTGTGGGACGAAGGTCTGAGCTTAGCCCTTTGGAACTGCTAAGCTGTCTTTCCAGTAATATGCACCATATTCAGTGTATTTAATGGCAGGCCGAGGTACTTTAACGGCGCATGCGTCCCTGCAACATCAGCATATTCTGCAGGTGTGCATACCCGCTTACCAAAGAGCAGTTTAGTACGCTTAGAATGACCGCGGCACCAGTAATCATAATACTTATACCCAGCAACTATATGTACCATGCAGAGATGCACGTGCAAAACGCGTAACCTTATTTTCCGGAGGACAGAATGGTTACAGTTGGCAAAAGACAATCATTAATGATGAAGCGCACGGAGAACTCAGTGTAAGAAAGATGAAGACAACTGAGCCTACAGTGACGTGCTCTAAGAGAGGGAATAGAAAATCTGTCTGTCCTAGTTCAAGAATCGAAAATTTTCTTCACCATTTTTTGAAAGGAAAATTATGAGACGCTCCGCAAATGACTGAAAACTCCCAACATCAACACAGGTCATAAAAACATGATACAGAACGGACGGCAATGTAGATCTTAATGCTTTGTAAAATTCACCTATTCGGCTATCTCAGCCAGGTTACCTGAGATGTTCGTTGGTGGCATTTCTGCTTAGTACTGTCATTTGCTGATAAGCATTCGTTGCACATTTTATTTAAATTAGTGGTGTGTTTCATCAATGTTTACGCGCCCTCGAATTCATCTCTTCTTTTGTGGATTCAGCAGTTACCAAAACCACTGGCGCTTCAGTGTACGTTGTACCTTTTTGTCGAAGCTATTCGCCACACTGCGCGAAGGTTTACGGCCACTATGGTTTACGCTTTCGCAGTACGTACCTGTCAGTAACAAAAGGTCTTGCCATCTGGAGGTTGAAGTGTTTCGCAAATTGTCTATGGCGCCGCAGTAAGCGTGAACTAAACAAAAGAAAAAACTTCCCAACACTACGGACGGCAAAAAGGAAGATTGAGAACTCAGCAATCTACTGCACCTCAAATGCCAATACAGCTGTGGCGGCAGCATCTAGCGGCAGCAGTTTTGGCGCGCCGGTTTTAGTTTTTTGATTGCTCCTCTCCGAAAGAGCATGGCATTAATGTTCACTGGTCCATATCTCGGAACCAAAACGAAACATTGCTCTCTTACTGGGCATCGCAGAGGACAGCTAGGAGAATGGTGTCTACTTATCAGGTGTCTCTTTCGCAGGTGCCTCCCTAGCAGGTGCCTCTTTGGCAGGTCTGTCTAGGAGGTGTGCCAACACGCATTTTCCCTACACTCCTCTTTATCAGATCACAGTTGAGAGTGCTGCAATCGCGGTGTTCTCACGTACTACAGGCTGGCGCTTGTGTTTTCATGGTTTTTTTAAGCATGAAATACTTTTAGCTCCCGTTGTCGAGGTGTGGTGACGTCACGCCGAGACCGAGAGCCAACATCCGGGCACTGAATTCCACTCATCCGGGCACTGAAACGAGAACATCCGGGCGCCGTACGAGATTTAACAAGACTCTCTAAGCCCTCCTACAGGACCGGCATACAAGCGCCGGTAGCTTCGTGCCGAACGGGTGGTGGCGTTCGTCCCTTCCTGTACGGTGCGGTTCGGGTGTCTACCGAAATGACAGAGAATTACTGCGCCATTTCCTTTCTTCAAAAAGCCTTGCGTTCAAAGGGCAAGGCATCGCGCCGAGCGGGTTTTGGCGTTCCGTGGACTGCCTGGCAGCGCTACAACACGCTGTCGCGTTCCACTCCTAAAGGCGAAGCTTAAGCGTCATTAATTAGCAGTTAATTATTATTTATTCATTAATAAGTAATTAGTCCCTAATGAGCAATTTGTCATTACTTCGTCATCAATTATGTGTGATGTCATGGAGTGGTGACGTCACCTGTGGTGTGGTTTGTTGAACACTAGACCCATTTCAAGATTTTGACTAGTACCATCTACAACCAATGTGTTACGCCCGTAAACATTTCATGCTTAATCTACTCTCGGTTACGGGAGAGGCAGACATTTTTTATGCGAAGCATACTACTTTAGCTACCACTTCAGCCCTTCACCGTGGTTATGCGCCTCCAAATCACGTGATACATGACGTCACACCACGTGACACGATGACGTCACGACAGTAGAGAAACGGGGGCCCACCTCGCGCCGTCGCTGTGGTTGTGCGCCTCCAAATCACGTGATACATGACGTCACACCACGTGACACGATGACGTCACGACAGTGGAGAAACGGGGGCCCACCTCGCGCCGTCGCTGTGGTTGTGCGCCTCCAAATCACGTGATACATGACGTCACACCACGTGACACGATGACGTCACGACAGTGGAGAAACGGGGGCCCACCTCGCGCCGTCGCTGTGGTTGTGCGCCTCCAAATCACGTGATACATGACGTCACACCACGTGACACGATGACGTCACGACAGTGGAGAAACGGGGGCCAACCTCGCGCCGTCGCTGTGGTTGTGCGCCTCCAAATTACGCGACACGATGATGCTTCGCATTCTCCAGGCTTAACCAAGTTAAGCCTCAGCCATTTTTTTTAATTGGGGCGAAATCAATATTCGTAGAAATGAACGCCGAGGAAGATCTTGCGGAGATTGTGGGTTTGGGCCAAGTGAAATAAATAAATATCCGCGACTGGAATTTGACTTGACGGCGGCCCAAACAGATCTGCTTCGTTGCCCACGCACTTCTACAAGAATGGAATAAATGAGTACAAGAGAGAGAGAGAGCGTAACGAATACGACGCCGCGGGCACAGCCTACTAACTGCTTATTCGTAGAATTGAAAGCACAGGGCATATAAACTAGGGAACCAAACACGGAACCAATTCTGTCACTCGCTCATGAACATTTAGTCAGTAGAACATTGTTTTCTCGAATATTTCACACAAGGGAAACTCAACCACAATAAAATCGCGTCGAAAAACTGCGGGAAGCCGGATCTGTCAATACCTGAGACCGGATATAACAAAGCTGGGAGGTTCATGTAATTCACAGAAACAAAGGTACGTTAAGTAAGCTAAAAGGCGTTGACAAAGGCTTTCTTTTTGTATGTTTGGAATTGCTTGCTAGATCAGTGCGTTCTCAGATGCTGTTTATTGCGTTTCTCTCCCTTACGTTTGAATAAAATTGCTCCTTGCGGGGCTGTTGTTTCCCCTTTATTTACTTCTTTTTCTGAGAGTGTATAAATGCTTCACGTGTCAAAGGCAATATTTCTTTTTTTTTGTCAGGCAAGAAATATTGCCTTTTGCCACAGCACCTGTGGCTACTGCATGTCTCAAAGAACTAACAAATTCAAATTTAAAACAGCCCCACCGCGGTGGCTCAGTGGTTACGGCGCTCGGCTGCTGACCCGAAAGACGCGGGTTCGATCCCGGCTGCGGCGGCTGAATTTCGATGAAGGCGAAATTCTAGAGGCCCGTGTGCTGTGCGATGTCAGTGCACGTTAAAGAACCCCAGGTGGTCGAAATTTCCGGAGCCCTTCACTACGGCGTCTCTCATAGCCTCAGTCGCTTTGGGACGTTAAACCCCAACAAACCAAACCAAACCAAACCAAATTTAAAAGAAAGCTAGAAGAGTGCGGTGAGGGGCTAGTTGGTACGACATTATGAGAACAAAAAGTAACTGCGCGAAAGGACGAGACAAGAGAAAGAGAACCACACGGGACAAACGCAGTCCCGTGTCCCATGTGTCCCGTGTGGTTCTCTTTCTCTTGTCCCGTCCTTTTGCGCAGTTACTTTTTGTTCTTAAAAGAAAGACCAGAGTGCAAACGAAAAAAAACGCAATATGACGACGCAGATGGTTGAGTGGAAAAGAACCCTCAGCCCCAGTAAAAATGAAGGTCAAGGAATAAAAGGTGATAAGACAACGTAGAAGCGGTATTGAGGATAACGATAAACCAGGGTAAAGGCATGCAGTGGTGAATGCGACTGATCATATGTGGATGACATGATGATCGCGCGTTTGGATTCCCAGCTTATATAGCCTGTGCTTTACACCCATCAATAAACACTCGGCAGACTGCGTCCGTGGTGTCGCGTTATTTTCTCTGCCTTTGGTCGTCGTCCTATTCGAGCAGTCTCAACTTTCCAGGAACCCAACCAACAAGGCCGCAAGAACGCTCTACTGAAACCATGACGTCCCGCCTGAACTTGAACTCAACAGCTGAACTCGCGGCCTATTTTTTCCCGCAACGCTATCGAACGCGGTCTGCAAGTGTGCCAGAAGAACGAAGAGCGACTGTGGTCACCAGGAAGAAACAATCGGACGAAGGCAAAGAAAAAACGGAAGACGGTTTTCCTTATTGCCGCAGTAAGTGTACTCTTCACTTTTCACAGTGGCTTGCTTACCGAATTCGCTTTCGTAAATGGCAAGTGCCTTCTTTATATTAGTTGAAAAAAGAATCGAAAGAGACAATTAAGGTCTGCCTTGAGAGTATGACTCGATAGTTAATGGGTCAATGCCCATATATGCTGAAATAGGCATTCTATACTTAGCATTCATGCGTACCTGACAGTCCTCGTACCACTGCTGGTGCGGTGGTGCAGCGGTTAAGCGATGCACCACTGCCCTGCGATAACAGGTGCTGCCACCTGGGAACTTCTGCGATCCAGGAGCCAAGCTCTCGCGACTAACAATTAATTCAACTGCCACGGTGGGCAGTTTGCTCACATCACAACAAGTTAGTTGTACATACGGGTGTCCAACCCACTACTGCACTGCCATGCAGCAAAATGCAAAACGCTTCTTGGAGTACAACAACGCCTATATTTACGTTATTATATTACAACCCTCGCCTTTTTTCAGCGCGTATGATTTTATGACGTGTTAAAACAGGGTCTGCATCAAAACGATTGAAGGCCGAGGTCCATGTTCGTACTATGCGTCGTTCTGGAGTTGCTTTCATATTAGGTATTTGCAGAAACAACTAATTTTGCAAACTGTTCTGATCTAACCTATACCAGGTTTTTGCACTTCTTTAACAACGCCGTTCGGTTCTGCTTCTCTATTTGCAGTTGAAATTGCACACGCAGACGATCAACAAGCCTCTGGGCACACGGGCTGCGACTGCCTGAGGCGGTCGATAAGGCAACGTGTTCCAGATGGAAAATCCAAACGCCCCAGCGTTCAGCCGAGGGTCCCCACTCCACGGACAGACAGCCAAGGCTCTTCGCAGCAGGATGATTTGTCGGACCGACCGTGGCTGACTTCTTCGGATGATAACTTGGACAGCAGGTCGAAGAAGAGTCGCGATCTCCGCTACGTAGCCGTTTCCGCGAAACCGGGTCCTGTAGAACAACCTGCACGCACTGTTAGAAAAAATCGGTGCCGATGTAGTCACCACGCCCAATGGTCATCCTGCCCCTTCCCCATGTACGACGATTCCCTTGAGGGTAAACCACGTGGTCACCGGCTTCCGTGCGGCTGCATCAAAGCCTGTTCTGAGCTGAGTAATTCAGTGTGACCGACCAGACCTCCCGAAAACTATTGCATCTTCGGACGTATCAAGACACGCGCCGCGCGAAACCCTAAGCCGGCAAGGACAATTGCACCACCATTCCATGCCTGTCATTAGTATCATGCCTGTCATTAGTATCATGCCTGTCATTAGTATCATGCCTGTCATTAGTATCATGCCTGTCATTAGTATCATGCCTGTCATTAGTATCATGCCTGTCATTAGTATCATGCCTGTCATTAGTATCATGCCTGTCATTAGTATCATGCCTGTCATTAGTATCATGCCTGTCATTAGTATCATGCCTGTCATTAGTATCATGCCTGTCATTAGTATCATGCCTGTCATTAGTATCATGCCTGTCATTAGTATCATGCCTGCCCCTTCTCGCCTCGAGCTGATCCTCGAATGTTATGTCTTGCTGGTGTGTTCTCATGTAGCACGTATACATTTTGGTATTTTAGAATACAGCGCCTGATATTTATCGCAGGCTCCCGTTTTTAGAAGTGTTCCTCGGTCTTTAGCTGACGAATGACGGATGAAAATATCATGACCATGAAATAAATTTGTTTTTTAAAGAAATTATCGCTGTCTCGTCTGAAATGATAGTGCAGGAAACAAATATGCAGAATGCATTGCTTGGAAAATAGGCGGCAGGATGCTACCTTGCGCTGCTGCCGCGGTGGAGGGATTAATACACCACACCTGCTGCGCTCAGCCGCATGGTAGATGTAGGGCAGCTATTTTAAGCCCTTACTCACCAGCTGGTTATAGATAACACTGGAACGCATGTTTTGCCCGTAATACGAGCCGTGCCTCTGCAGTGAGTGGATCCTTGCTCTCTTACGCATTTTTTCCAAGGGTGTAATCTGCTGCCTTTCATAGTGCTGTTCTCCAGATTAGGCTTAAGCTGAGATCCTTGTGAGGGCCCCGTCAGTTAGTCTTATGCTTAGCGAATGTCGTTTTACAAGTTATAAAGTTGAAGCGCACAACCAGACGAGGACAGACGACAGACAAACGAGCGCTAACTTTCAACAGTTTATTGTGAACTGCGAAGCAGCATATAAAGGCTACTTGTGGCCAGTCATCACTCATGCGTGGTCGGCAACCATTCAATGACGACGCAAGTATTGCGATTCCTTGCAGTATAAAGCAATGGACGGCTTGGACAAGCAGTTTTCTCCTTAACTATCTATTATCTTTGCCTCGATATTTTCACGCGTTAGTTGGCAGGTACTTCTGCAAGTGACAATGGTGCATTCTTCGTAGAAAGGCACGCAGCTGGATTTCGCACAGCGCTCTGCACTTTGGCCCGGACTGCGTACTTCACTGGGTTCATCACTTCACTCACGCTTTCTGCAGTGCGCGCTTTCTACAGTGCGCCTCGTCTCTTTCACCGTCCTCGTCTGGTTGTGCGCTTCAACTGTATATGCATGTTTCACCAACACGCCCAAACAACCACTTCGCTGAGTTTCACAAGCACACGTTATATCACATGAGCAAGACAGTTAATTTCCGGATACTTGAGATAAGAGGGCCCTATTGAGCGAAGGGAGAAAGCCATCGAAAATCCCGCCTTCATGTCGAAGATATTGTGTGGCGCCGAATTCCTTCCTCAGATAGGCGCAGCCATCGGGGCTTCGCATGTGGCGTACATTTTGAGGAACGGGTTGCGGAGGTGTCCGTGAACTGTTTGGGTATAATTCTCACGTATATAATTTGCACTGATCATTAAAGGGACCGTGACATCATTGTTCGACATATTCCAGTTTTGTATCGCAGTAAATAGTGTAAGAGGTGGTTCTTTCATTTTCAGAGTTTGAACGCCCCCGACGGGCTGTTTTTTGCCGAATACTGACAGAAATTGAAACAGTGAAGTTCCTCCCACCGGCAGCGAACGCCATTTTGAAATGCTCGCGTGACGTCAAAAAGGGCACATGCGCCGCCGCGTCGTCTGCACTACGGGCTACGAGTCCAACCGGCGTGAGTCACCCGTCTTCGTTTAAGCAATTGCAGTAACGTTCGTCCCAGGTAAATTTCACTGATAAACGATAGTTTACTGCATAAAAGTGAGAACAAGATAGATTTTTGTGGGCCGAGTTAAAGAAAGGCTAGCAAAGCGTCATTGACGGCAATGAAAAGCGATATATGTAGCCCCCCCCCCCCCCCCCCCTTCCCCATCGCCAAAAGTTTTTACAGCACGCCTCACAAGCCCAAGGGGTTTGCTTGTGAGGCGTGCTTTATGCCTCGTTATGCATCCTCAGCGACCGTCATCTCTCGAAAAGGGAGTGGCTTCGCGTCCTTAATCTTGCCAAGCTTTGGACTGCTAGATGTGCAAACGAGCCCCGCTGAACAGCTTATAAGCAAACCACTTTTCACGGCGGCTGTACATATGCAGTGTGGTTCTTAGCAGGCTATGTACTTTACAGAGCAGCGATCATTTTTTTTCCTTTATTTGTTTCTTAGAACGTGTCTAAGGGGGGGCCGAAGCTAAAGGCGTAACAACGCCTGACGGGGCCTCGGCCCCCCAATAAAAATTCAGCACAAAAAAAAAATATTAATTAATACATTTCGGCAAGCGGCACTGCACTTGTGAATCAAACAAAACATTTGCACATCTGATAATGAAATGTAAATAAATGCATAAAAACACGGTAGTAGCAAGGCTAAATAATGAACTTTGGAACAGAGAAAGCACAAAATATTTTTTTTCTGTCGGACTTCCTTCTTTGTAGTTGATAATACGCATGCAAAAACACGCAATGTATTTACAAAGCAAAGGAAAAACCGCTTGAAACCAAAACATTTTTACACTCTTTTTTGAATACAGGAAATCTTTTGTGGAAATCTACATTGAAATCGGTTCTGTTCAACATCTTAAGTGTTTGAAAGTTTAATGTTTGTCGTCCATAGTTTGTTCTCATAGCTGGTAGTCTAAGTGTAGGGTTTCGGATTGAATAGCGAGATGAATTACCTGAGGAAGTTGGATAGAGTTTGTATTTATGAATCCATAGAAGTAACTTGAAATAGTACACCTGGTCGGCCCGGAGCATAGAATATTTTGTGAAAAGTGGTTGTGTGGGTAAGTTTCTGATGTTTCCATGGAAGTTTTCGCACATTCTTAACATTCTTTTTTGTAGGACCAATAACCTGTTGTAGTTAGAATATGTCGTTGTGCCCCATGTTAAGATGCCATAACATAACCTGGAGTAGAATAAAGAGTGATACAATTTTATTTTCAGCCACGTTGGTAATAGACTCTGTATTCTGCATATGCTACCCACTACTCGGGAGAGATCAGTGGTGAGCTTAAGAATATGGCACGTCCATGAAAGATCCTCAGAGAACCAGACTCCCAGAAATTTTTGGTCACTTACTTGGCTGATCAGCGTGTTTTCAAACTTTATATTCATTACATAGGAGTCTTTTTTCTTGATTGGCTTAAAAACGACATATTTAGTTTTACTAGTATTTAGTCCTAGCCGATTCATTCGTAACCATGTGGAGAGATTAGAAAGGTAAGTGTTAACTGCTTCTTCCAGGGATTCATTTGACTGGGCCTTGAAGTACACATTTGTATCATCGGCGTACATTATTAATTCGGGAGAACTGGGTATTCTTGTTATATCATTAATGTACACCAGGAATAGCAGCGGCCCTAAAATGGATCCCTGGGGAACGCCATTCAGAACTGTCAATCTGCTAGATAACATTTCGTTAGCAGATACACACTGATACCGGCTGTGAAGATATGTTCTGATCAATGCCAGTGGGACTCCATTTAAACGCGCTATCTTCGCGGACCGCGGGCGTGCAAACCACACTTCAAAATAAACGAAACAGGGCGAAAGAAGTTACTCAGCCGCCGCGGTGCCTCACTGGTTAAGGCGCTGGGCTGCTGGCCTGAAAGACGCGGGTTCGATCCCGGCCTTGTTGGTCGAATTTCGATGGAGGCGAAATTCTAGAGGCCCGTGTACTGTGCGATGTCAGTGCACGTTAAAGAACCCCAGGTGGTCGAACTTTCCGGAGCCCTTCACTACGGCGTCTCTTCTAACCTGAGTCACTTTGGGTTGTTAAAACCTCATAGACCATAAAACAAGTTACTGACAAACGATGACTGAGGTTTGGTAACTAAAACATAATTTATTTAACAAGTACTGCAAGCCTTCGCAGAAGGGCTTAGGCAGGAGTGTGCACACGCATTAAAGGAAATAAAGCATACAATAAGCTTTACAAGACACACACGATCAAAGAAACAAGAGCACGCTAATGGTACGCCCAAAAGGGCACATAAACACTGAAAGGACAAAAGTGGTCTGCACAAGCCTGCACTGTTGCACTAGCTGACGCGATACCAGCTACAGAAGAAAACAGACTGATAATAAAGATGGCATCTTAAACCTCGCGCGTTAAGAAACACTTTGGTTCGACTAATATAGGCACTTAAGTTTTGATAAGAAAGATTCGATACTCCGACTTTCCACAGGGTTGTGGTCTGCACATTAATTATTTTACCTTTTTGAGTAGTTTGCGCGTGCAGTTCGCCGTATTGCAGGCTTGACATAAATGTCCCTGGTTTGGTTTATGGGGGTTTAATGTCCCAAATCGACTCAGGCTACGAGAGACGCCGTAGTGAAGGACTCCGGAAATTTAGACCACCTGGAGTACCTTAACATGCACTGGCACCGTACACTACATGGACCTCTAGAATTGTGCCTCCATCGAAATTGGACCGCCGCGGCTGGGATCGAAACCGCCTCTTTCGGGTCAGCAGCCGGGTGCCATAATCACTCAGCCGCCACGGCGGTGTATAAATGTCCATGTATGGTAGATTAAATACGTACATTTCATTTGCTCATAATATCGTCGATATTGTAATGATTCTAAATTAGCTTCTGCCACGGGAGCTGTTGCTGAGGTATGCCAGCTGTGTGAACTATAGATGAATGGGGCAGTTTTTTTGGGGAGATTTTATCGAGTTTGATAGCATTAATTTGAGTACACGGATCTCAACATGCAAGTAGTTTTATGTGCAGCCCGTTTTTCCTCCGTAAAATTTGTCAGATCTCGCACTTGTCCGTCATCTTTGCTGGGCTGATTTCGAGAGTAGCTGTCGTGGTTTCGAGAGTATAGCTGTTCCCCTAACTTAGGCGCCATATGTCGAAGACCATGTAAGACTATGCAGCTCCGCGCTTACTGCACAAAACTGTTGCAGCTACATTATCTGCCCGCTTTAGTATGACTGACAACAATACTGGTGACGGCGTAACTCGGCAGTTCGCACATGACTTAGCCGTGCAGCAAAATACACCAAATTAAAGTCACTAATGTTAAAAAAGTGCATGCACAGCGCAATACACCAAGTAACTACAATAAAAGGCGAGATTATCTAGCCATGCAACCGACGCAAACAATATCAGCAAAAAAAAAATGGCGGAGGGATTTGCTGCGATGTGCACCTCGTTCTGCTAGTCGTTTCCCCGATTGTATGGTAGTGTATGATTTTCGCTTCAAGGGATATTTTTGAGAAAGTCTAAGCATTTGGTTATGCAAAAACAAAATTGCTGTCACAAAGGACTGAGATCAGATTTATTGCGAAGCACTTCCTTGATAGCACAAGCTTAATCCGAGCGGGAGTGAACCATCAAGTTTGAATGGAGAGCAAAGATCTCCCTTCGCAGACAATTCCTTTTAATTTCATTACTGCAAAGGTTGTCGTGAGACGCCGGTCACGTCAGCTGCGTAAGGATAAATTCTCCCTCGGGCTGAAAGAATTGGGCGCGCCCGTGGGACATCGTTTCGGGAACGGTCCTCTCAAACCGGCCATTTGGAAGGTCATTTCAAAAGCCTTGAAACATGACGTCATTACCATGGGTAGCGCGGGAGACAGTGAAATCAATGGAAGTTGCCGTAAATCCCAGTTCTCTGGAATATCGCGTTTAAGGCATGATCTAGGGGCTTATACGCATATGTTTAACATACCTTAAAACAAGATTACGTGCAGAATCAGCTAATTGAAAACAGCTCGAGGAAAGGTACAACACATCCGCTAGATACCTCCCGATGGCTTCAGTTCGTACCCTGAGAAAGCAGACTATTTTTTAAATGAATTTTCGGGCGGAACTAGGCCTTCACCGGGTTTTTAAGAAATCAGCTGGGACTGCAAGCCCAAGGTGAAACCGGGGTCAGCCTTGAGCCAAAGGGTCCCAAATACGTTGCATTCTAGTCTCGGAGAAACGCCCGTGTGCTGTGCGATGTCAGTGCACGTTAAAGAACCCCAGGTGGTCGAAATTTCCGGAGCCCTCCACTGCGGCGTCTCTCATAGCCTTAGTCGCTTTGGGACGTTAAACCCCATAAACCAACGAACCAACTTTCTTTTCCGTGTTAGCAATAAAAATTCAGGGGGCACTTTGACTGTCTAAAGTGCGTAGAGGCGAAAGCGTTTTCCGCACCACTTTGCCTATGTGATACTGGTGACTCACCACTGGATGACGTCACACATAAATGATGACGAAGTAATGACAGATTACTAATTAATGAATGATTACTGATTAATCACTCAACAGTAATTGCCTGCTAATTAAGGACGCTTAAGCTTCGCCTTTAGGAGTGGAAAGCGACAGCGTGTTGTCGCGCTGCCAGGGAGTCCACGGAACGCCACCATCCGTTCGGCGCGATGCCTTGCCCTTTGAACGCAACGCTTTTTGAGGAAAGGAAATGGCGCTGTAATTCCCAGTCATCTCGGTGGACACCTTAACCACACCGTACAGGAAGGGAGGAAGTGGCAGAGAAAGAAGAAAGAGGGGCTGTAATGAAGAAACTGAAAATTGTATTGGAGGAAAGGAAATTACGGAGTAACTGTCTCACATATCTCGGTGGACACCCGTCAAAACCCGGACACATCTGTCGACATGGCTGCCGACACGGATGCAGACACGGCTGCCGACGCGGATTGCTAACGGCAGCATGAGGCATTAAAGGCTTTCGCCTTAAAAGTAGAATCGCATTTTAAGGCGGAAGCCTTTAATGTCTCATCGTTGTAAGCAGCAGTTGTCGACAGAAAATGTCACGCTTTTCAATTCGTGGAAACGGTCGTGACGTCACAGTGCGCGAATTTCAAACGGGGCCAATTGTACTTTGGCTAGTAACCATGCAACCAATTGAAGGGATCGTATAGTGATGCTCCAATTAAGTGGGACTGAGCATAGTTAATTGCTTAATTACCCAATTAGCCTAATTAGCTTTACTAGTCAGGTCATATAAATAAATAAAACCGATTAAGAAATTGGTCGAGGTCAGGAATCGAACCCCGGTCTTCGGCGTGAGAGACGACCATGCTATCCACTCCGCCATGCCAGCTCGATGATTTGGAATGAACAAAGGCGCGTATAGTGAATACGGTGTCTTCACTCACTCTCATCCTCCTCCATTCCCTTCCCGCGAGGTTTAGGTGTCCACCGACAAATGAGAGACAGATACATTTCCTTTCCTCAAAAACCAATTTACTGACGAGCGAGGCGTAGAACCGAATGGGCGATGGCGTTCTATGGACTCCTTGGCAGCGTTGCAAGACGCTGTCGCGTTCCACTCTTAGGGGCATCAGTGACCCAGCGCCATCTTGAATTCTCAAAGTGCCCCCCTGAATTTTATGAGACAGTTACTGCGTAATTTCCTTTCCTCAAATACAATTTTCATTTTCTTCATTACGGCTCCTCTTTATCTATCTTCTTTCACTCCCACCTCCTCCCTTCCTCTACGGCGCGGTTAAGGTGTCCACCAAGATGACAGAGAATTACTGCGCCATTTCCTTTCCTCAAAAAGCGTTGCGTTCAAAGGGCAAGGCATTGCGCTGAACGGGTGGTGTTCCATGGACTCCCTGGCAGCGCTACAACGCGCTGTCGCGTTCCACTCCTAAAGGCGAAGCTTAAGCGTCATTAATTAGCAGTTAATTAGTATACAGGCATTAATCAGTAATTAACCATTAATTAGTGATTTGTCATCACTTAGTAATTAGTACTCAATTATATGTGACGCCACCGATGCCACAGAAACAGCGAAGGTGGTGCGGAAAACGCTTCCGCCTCTACCCACTTTAGACAGTCAAAGTGCCCCCTGAATTTTTTTCCTGATCTATTTGGTGTCTCTGACCCTGTTACGCACGTCGTCATCATTAATTACCTAATCTGTTTTGTGACATATATATATATATATATATATATATATATATATATATATATATATATATATATATATATATATATATATATATATATATATATATATATATATATATATATATATATAGTGTTGCGAGCTTACGGACTGTGGACTCGGTGAAGGCCAGGAATTGGGTCTTTATTCAGAGAATTTGGCCCAAAAGAAAAGAGGGCCCCAGGCCTTTGGAAGGTACAGACTGGCTCCCCGAGCAGCTGCTCTCTTCCGCTGCTGGAGGGGGACTCCCCTGCGCTCACTGCCGCTCCCTCGAACGCCGTGCCCACGTGACCAAGATGTGCGTTCTCGAAAGGAAGCGTCCCTGCGCATTGACGTTCGCGTTTTCGAACGCCGAACATCAGCCCGCGTCCGCGACGAGGCCGGCACCCTGCGACGCCGAGTATAGGTCGGAACGCTCGCGGCACAAACAGTTTCTCGCGGGCCCACACGTCAGGAGCGTTCCAGCGCAGCAATAGTGCGGCCTTTGACTCCCTATTCATAAGTTTTCCTGGCTTCTGATTGATAAGATAGTGTAACATGAGGTGTACAGCATGGGACAACCACATAAAGACGCCTAAAGTACGCAATCCATCTTTTGGCAAACTTATTCTATAGCAGGATACAACTTAAAAAAAAAAACAGCAGATGCTAACACTGAGCCGCGGTCCGCGTTGTCCTATATTACTCCGCTGGCCAATCGCAACTGTAAACGAAATCAGCTTTTTATTGTTTTACTATATCAAACAATCAACGTATCAAAATTCTAGAGCTCATAATTTTTTTCTTATGATAAGCTTCTTGTTTTGGTAAAAAAAACGTTTAAGCAGCGGACTACTTTTTAGTCCTGGAAGAAATCTGTGCGCGGAGGCTGAATGTGGGCAGAGGTTTACTGCAGACTTAAGTTGTATCTCACTATAGGTCACTATAATCTGAACACAATGTGCATCCCTTATGGAGAGACTGGTAGGTGAGGTCGGTGGAGGGAGGTGTGCGTGATAGTGTATTCAAATCTGTGAAGGCCTCGCAGTGACTCATCTGACCTACTCTGAAATGAGTTCATGAGGTACGCACCCAGGGGGTGACGCAGCTGACCTAGTTTTCAACTCTCCATAGGGTGAGCTTGAAGGAACAACAGGGTAAGATAAGGTAGGGGTGAATGAACAAGGGTATCAAGAGGTCTAGTTTCCAAGAGACGGCTCAGAGCGTGGTCTGTACAGCTTGTGTGAAGGACAAAACGCTGTGGAAAGCGTAGGGAGATGTCTCCCCGTGTACCGTTGGAAGAGGAGGACTGCGCTTCTTTCTATTTTGGTAAGTACTTGCACTACTTTTTTTCCGTGTCTTGCTTCGAGAAGATTTTGCTTAAGCACCAATATTAGTTCAGAAAATGAACCGCTTTAGGAGAACTCAAAGGGAAATACGGGGTTGCTAATGACACATCCCACACCTACCGCTGCTGTTTCGGAAATCCAAACAAAAAGGTCGATATATAGCAGAGACGTTGTTGTGTTGTTGTGACTGAGAGAAGGATGAAAAGGAAATTGCACGGGCCTGCTACTGGCTCTAGCCAAGCCACCACCGCTGCCAACGTGCAGATAGAGATAGGTAAGAGATCAGAGGAAAGAGAAAAAGGCAAGAAAAGACGCGCGTCGCAGCAACAACTGCGTCCGCCGGAGCGGACGCTGCTGAAAAAATCAGATAAGCGGCCGAAGCCGCGCTCGCCGAAGCGAGATCAGATACTCTTACTTACTAGCAGAGACGCCCGGTACTAGCCTTTTTTTTTCTATTTCCTCCGATCTCTTACCTCTCCTCTATCTGCACGTGGCAGCGGTGGTGGCTTGTCTAGAGCCAGTAGCAGGCCCGTGCAATTTCCTTTTCATCCTTCTCTCAGTCACAACAACAACTAATTTTAGAGCGCAGCTCTTTGGCGTCCGTTCCTGGGTTTCGCGTCGTCGTCGGCGTTGTCGTTGTCGTCGGCCTCGTAACCAGCTCCGCCCCCCTTTCATCCGCAGCTGGGGTTGACTCACTATCGGCGTCAGCGGCATCAGTCAGTCGCCGCTATCTCTTCCCTCCTCCCTTTATCGTGTTGTCCGCTTGCTGCGCGCGCTTCTGCCCCCATCGTTTGCCGCTGGGTGTACACGCCGCCCCCCTCCCCCCTCTTCCTGCGAGTCTCCGGTTGTCAAAGCGCCGGCTCGAACTTAATTCCTTTCTTCGCTCCTCCTCCAATGCAACCCCTGTGCGGTGGCAATCAGAGAGCCAGATCGGTGGCGGCGGATCTGTGTATGTGCACCGCCCGAGCCGAAATTGCCGCTGCCGTTCGCCACTGCGAAATTATCTGCAAGTTCTTTCTGAGCCATGAGCGAGACGACCGATGGAAGTCCTCCGTCTGCTAAAAAAAAAATTCTGTGATAGCGCATACATGTGTTGCTCGATTTCTTTGCCTCAATCTATCGAAAAGGTGAAACAGCTTATTTGCTGCGCTCAAATTTCGCATTAGGAAGTAACGTAATCGTCGGGAATTTTTTTAAAAAGCTGCCTTTGCGTTAAAGAGGAGTTGTTTGTTCCATATTAAAAGGAATGTTGGCGGACTTCAAAAAATAACTATTATAGGTAGGCGCCCGGTTGCAATTAGAGATTTGTAGCCAGTCATTAATAATAGCCAATTGCCGAATTATTGTTTGTAACTTCTAAAATGCCATTACCCTGGCCGCTGTGGCTCTACTATTTCTCTTTCATTGCGTCATTCGAAAACCGCGTGCTTCCGGGGCGGGTGGGCCAAGCGAAGTCAATCAAAGCGCGTCACTTTATGACGTAAGTACTACTATACAAACAATCTCTGCCCCGCCCATTTTTCGAGCTCTCCCCCCTTCGCTGCGCCAGTGTGGGTGGGGCAGAGATTTTCGCGTGGTATGTGCGTCACGGAGAGACGCGTTTGGATTGACGTCGCTTTGCGCCATCCCGCAGGTGCGCGGTTCTGAAATCTGCAACGGCTATTACAAACGGTCGGCTGCAAATCTGTTTCCAGTCGGGCGCCTATCGATGATAGTTCAAAAGTTAACTGCTACTCTCCAGTTAAAATACTAAACACACCTAACTTTATTGCCCGTTTCCTGCTTCCAACATGATGCGTTAGATATTTTAATACATGGATCACCGCGTTCATCACCGAGCAAGACTGTGCCGTGTAGTGGAAGTTCAAGTCATGTGACCTAAGGAAAACTACAATACAAACGCTGACCCGTAGTTTGAACTCACTACAGCACATAAACCAGCCTGCTTTAAGAGCTAGATTACAGCAAACGACGTGTCAGCACCTATCTTGCCGTTCTTCGCGCCTCACGTGAGCGTAAGTTCAACAACACGTAGCAGCCATGTTTCGGTATATGAAACCGAGAAAGCGTTAGAAAGAATCTGAATCATTATTTATATAACGGTCACAGGCGAATACCACGAGATTGCTCCATGTATACCAATGTCTAACGCAACGTTTGAAAGACGACAACACGCCAGTAAAAGTTCGGTATTTATAATCATTTAATCACTGTAGTAGTTATCATAACTCGCCGGTTTATTGACGCCCGCCGACATTGGTATACTATACCAGAAAGAGCTTCTCTGTACCGCAGAAATCCCATCTTTAAAAATTAGTGGCGGGCTTCCCGGAAACACCACTTCTGTCCGCACAATATGAACTATCTGACTAGTTTGGTTTATGGTGGTTTGGCGTCTCAAAGCGACAAAGGCTATGAGGTACGCCGTAGTGAAGGCCCTCGGAAATTTCGATCACCTGGGGTTCTTTAGCGCTCACTGACATCGCACAGTAGACAGATTTCTAGAATTTCGCCTGCATCGAAATTCGACCACCGCGGCCTCAATCGAACCCCCGTCCTTTAGGTGAGCAGCCGAGCACCATAACCACTGAGCCGCCCCGGCGGCTGAACTTCCTGATTATTTAAAAACAGTCACATCTGCAGAAAAAAAGAAACTCATATTTTGTATTACCGACCTGAGTTTTATTGCTTGCAATTGCATTTTTCTGAAGCCCCGATTCTGTTCTGTGCATATTTGCAGTTGATGTCTGGGACGGGGAGGAAGACTCCGACATCGAGGATGAAGAAGGATTGCAGGAGACGGAATCATTGCATTCGTGGGGTGCTGTTGACGAGGACCTAGAGCCTGTTTACCAGGCCCAACCTGCGGCATCCCCAGCCCTGTCGGAAGAACTGCAAGATTTCCTGAATCAGCCTCTGTCGCCGTTGCCGTCCTCGGTTGAAGGGCCATGGAGCTCGGACGTGTGCTCCGAGTACTACGGCCAGCCCGAATCTGCAGGCGACCCCGCGCAACAAGCACCCGTGGAGCAGCCTGCTCCTAATGTTGAAGAAGCTCGATGCCAGTGCATCCATCACGCGGAGGGGTTCTGGTGCCCCTACCCTATCAACGACCCTGTGTTTGAGGCACAGCCATTTTATAAACGTCAGCCTTGTGGGTGTATTAGAGGTTGCTTTTGAGAAGCCCATGGACCTTAACAGCACTGGCTATGAAGAATATTCACTCTCGAGCGCAAAGGAATTCGACGTCGTCAAGCGACAGGAGTTCCTCTACTCTTCCACTACGCTGCTAAAGCCACCAGAGTCAGCCGCGTTCGTCAAGAACATATGCTCTAGCGACGCGTCAACACCAGTCCGTAAATACAGCGGGCATGACGTTTGCGGGATCTGTGTCGTGTATGTGTATCGCTACACGTATCCCGCTTCAGGCACCACGATCCCAGTGTTCACTGCGCAAGATCAGTTCCTTTAGTCTGCGAGCCATAGCGGGCACAAATAATAACGCGAAAATGACCGTGAGGGTTCTTTCTTTTTGCAAATAAAATGTGTCGTTTGACTTTATCTCTCTGGTTGTAATGCATTTTATTTGCCGTTAATTTTAGGTTCAAATCAAGTTGGAGTTAGGTTAGAGGCGGCATTTTTAGATTTCTTTGAAAAGAAAGGGAGGAGCTTCTTACTGCGGGATTCACCCCAGGGAGAAATGCACCCATCTCGAACGGAGAGTTCTGTACACGTCAGCAAAACCTGACGCCTCAGGGTGCCGGCCCGAGTGCGCCAGGCTTCCTCGGAGATGGGATGCCTTTTGTTCGCTCGGCCGGCACTGAAGCTCTCCCGGTTGGCTGTCATTTCTTAGGGCGCCTGGCAACTTTGCGCTAGGGCGGGCGGCAACACCTTCTCAGTCATAAGAGAACACCTAGTAGCTCGAGGAAATAGACCTCCCCCGGCCTACGTCATCAGCGCACGTGTTTCTGTTCCGATGGCCAAAACATTGGCCGGGCTCTAGCAAGACCCAGGAGGTTCTCACCGGAGAAGAAAGTCTTTAGGGGAACAAAGGCGGCGCGGGAGCGCTCGACACCAGCAAAAGCGGTTCAGAACCGAAAGCGGACGATTTTGCCCATCGGGCCACTACAGGAGCTGTAATAGAAAGGGGAGCAACACCATGTGAGCCATATGAGATGCACTTCGAGGTTACTGGGCGCAGAAAACAAGCGGAGACGCGTTCTATCATTTTGTGTTACTAGCAAGGGTGAGAACGCGGTGGTAACTCAAGGAGCAAATCGAGACAGGTTACCTCCTGGGGAAAGAACCAAGGAACTCTGCTCTTCCCTAGGGTGCCTCGATGCCGGCCCCGCATTTCAGGGTCGGGACACGCACTCCTTTCGGCGCCATCTTGGTTCTTTCGAATGCGCTGGGTCAGAGGAGGCGCTGGTTGGGTGTGTCGCGGCGGCAGGTTATCTATCGGTCAGAGAGAAGGGGACGGGCGTGTACAGCCAATACCACCGTGATGTAAATGTAAATTTTCTTCTCCAGCCAGCGGAGACGCGTTCTATCTTTTTGTGTTACTAGCAAGGGTGAGAACCGGGTGGTAACATAAGGAGCAAATCGCGACAGGTTACCTCCTGGGGAAGGAACCAAGGAACTCTGCTCTTCCCCTCTTCCAGGCGCCATCTGTCGAAGCCGATGCACAACTGATGCACAACGATGTACAATGTACACTGCGCGAAATGCTGGAAGGTTACTTACTTACGTGCTATACTACGACCTACAACATTATTTGAAATGGTGTACCGTGGCAGATCGGGCATAATTTAAACCATACAGTAACGAACGTAAAATCAAAACCACAAAGAACAACGACAGCAAAAAAAAAAAAAAATGGCAGCGGGCATTATTGCGATGTGCGCCTGCATATGCTTGTCGCTTCCCCGAATGTCCGGTAGTGTATGATAGTCGCTTAGACATTTTCGAGAGCGTGCTAAGGAAATGGTTTCATGCAGAAAGCAGGAATGCTGTCGCTAAAGGCGCCGATTCAAAATGGTTGCACATCGCTTCATTGATATCGCACGCTTGCTGTCAATGTGAGTGATCCTTGAAGCCTCTACAAACATATTTCGCTAATAGCTGCATAGTTGGAAAGATTGCCGTGAGACGCAGCGCACATCAGCTGCGTGAGGATAAAGACTTCCTCGGCATAAAAGAATTAAGTGGGGGCGTATAAGAGGGTTTGAGAAAAGGTTCTCTGGAAGCGATCTTTTGAAAGGCCATTTTAAAGCCTACGAATACGACGTCGCTACCGTCCTTAACGCTAGATACAGAGATAGTAATAAAACATCCTGTTAGACCCGGTGTTCTGGCATTTTACTTTTAAGACATACTTTAGGAGCTTACACCAAGAAGTTTAACACCCATTAAAAGAGGATTACATGCAGAATCAGCTAACTAAAAGCGCAGCTCAAGGAAAGGTACATGGCATCCTCTAAGCACCTCGCGATGGCTTCAATTTGTACCCTTACAAAACACGTTTTTGTTTAAATTAATTTTAGATGGGAAATATGCTCCCACATAATTTTTAACGAAATCACTTCGGTTTGCAAGCATCAGGTGAAATCAGGCTTAACCTTGGAACCAAAGGCTCCAAATACACTGCATTCTCATATCGGCGAAAAGCACTTTATTTTCTGTGTTCGCAATAAAATAAATACAATTTTTCATGACCTCTTGATATCTCTGACTCCGTTACGTATCCTCGTCATTAGTTGTCTAATCGGTTTTATGACATACGTACATACCGTAATTTCCGGACTATAGTCCGCGGCAGAACATGTATAAGAGCTGAAATCTCGCGTGGTGCGGATTATCTATGAGTGCGGACCATACATGAGCTATTTTTTAGGATCATTTGTTCTACGCGAAGAAGCGTGGCTGTCGAAGTGAAAACAAAACAGGGCCCGACTGCGGCTTTTTGCTGGGCTGAATCACTTAGAGAAATCCGCCCTGACATGTAATCAGCTCCGATATGCAAGCAAATGGTGCTGATGGTAATCAAATTGACTGCTTTTCAGTGCTTTGATCTGCGAGCATATGCGAAGAACCTCTATACGTAACGTCAGAGGCGTCGTTGTCCTTCTTAAACGGTTGTGATGTATAGGAAAAGAGGAAGAGCCTTTCCGGCAGCATTCGAGCGCAGTGAAATGCAGTGGGCGGAACCAGACAAGTCGACGTGAGCCGGAGAGAAAGAATTTTACTTCTGTAATATCGGTTACCAATGCAAGCACGTTTCTATGACGTAGGACCGTCTCGGTACATGCTATAAAAGCGGAGGCGTCGAAGAATACAACCACATTCGTTCCTTCCATCGTTGCTGTGTCGTGTCTTCCCTTGGCCACGATAGAACAACTGGCGACGAGGATGGAATGATGTCACAATTCTGAAGCAAGCACTGGCGCAGCTGCTGCCGCGGAACGGGCGGCCGGGCCACGATATGAAGGCAAGCGCTTCAAAATGGCAATTCCTGTAGCTTCGCAACGTTTCGAAAGCACGCCAGAGTTTAACCCAAGAAGTGACGATACCAAGTCGTATTTCGAGAGGTTTGAGAATTTTCTGGCTTTGACAGTCCTACTGACAAGACCTTCACAGAAATACAGAAGGTACTTCAACACTTCAACAACACTTCAGTCCCGAGTACTCAGTAATAGCCGAGCATTGCAAGTTCAACAAACGCACGCAGCAGGAAGGAGAATGCCTCAAGGAATTCATGATGACTTAAACATCTGGCCCGTAGTCGTGAATTCAAGAGATTTCTCAATGATGCCTTGAGGAATCGCCTTGTGGCAGGATTGCGCGACCAAGAGATTCAACGGATATTGTTCACAACGGACGACTTCACCTTTGAAAAAGCGTGCAAGATTGCGCCCGAAAAAGAACTCGCTGCGAAGCAAAGAAAGGAGCTCCATTGCAAGACAGAACGCTCGGCCGACGTAAATGTGGTTCGAGGAAGAGTGGAAACGAAAGCCAGGCTGTCAGGACGAGAAAAATAAAAGGCGCAAAATCGGACAGTTTGTTATCGGTGTGGGAAAGGGCACGATTCAGACAAGTGCTGGTATCGCAACGCGAAGCACCGCACATGTGCAAAGGCGGGGCACCTACAAACGATGTGCCAAGAGAGAAAAAGTCGTCCGGTGAACTACGCCGAAGCGACGGACGAAGAATCTGATGATTCTCAGGCATTTCACGTTGTGCTATGCGCGGCAGATGGAAAGCGAGGCTACAAAGTTTCCGTGCAGATGGAAGGGAATCCCATTTCTATGCTTTTGGATACGGGCGCAGCTGTCACGTTGATGCCTGACAGTGTTTTCAAGCAATGGTTTTTGCAGATTAAATGCAAGCCAGCAAAGGCAGCTTTGAAAACGTATACAGGTGAGCCTGTATACGGAAAGGCGACCGTCACCGCTGAGCATAACTGGTGCAAGGCTCAGCTTCCACTGCATATAGTAGAGGACCAAGGCAAGACTATGCCTACACTTCTAGGATGGGATTGGCTTGAAAAGTATACAACTTAACTGGCAAACCGTCAGTGCTGTCACAGAGAACATTGATGTCAATTCTCTGCGAAAGACATTTCCAGAAGTTTTCCTTACAACACCAAGAATAGCTCGCAATTTCGAAGGCATAATAGCTATAGACCAGAATTGTACGTCTGTATTCTGCAAAGCTCGGCCCATGCCGTTCGCTACTAACGAGGCAGTCAGCGAAGAACTTTGTAACCGGGAAATTCAAGGCATTTTAAGAAAAGTTGCGAGCTGCAAGTGGCTGACGCCCACCGTACCTGTACCGAAGCGGGGTGGCGGAATCAGAATTTGCGGAGACTACAAAGTAACAATCAATCAAGTACTCCAGACTGATATTTACCCGCTCCCGCTTCCTGAGGATTTGTACTCAATGCAAGTCGATGTTAACGTATTCTGTGCGCTGGAGTTGTCCTCTGCGTACCAGCAAGTGCCTCTCAGTGAAGGTTCTAAGCCACTGCTCACGACAAATACACATCAGGGGTTGTACGAATTCCAAGGCTCCCATTTGGAATTGCGAGCGCACGAGCTTTATTTAAGGCCATTATCGATAAAGTACTAGAAGGAATTCCTAACGTCGGGTGCAATATTCACGTCATCATCACGGGCAACAGTACAGAAGATTGGTAAACAACTGCCATGAAAGTTCTGGAAAGATTTAGCCACGACAACATAACGCTCAAAGTGGAAAAGTGCAAGTTTTTCGTGATTCAGTTGTCTATCTAGGCCACAAGGTTTCGAAGGAAGGCATTTATCGCACCGCTGAAAAGATAAAATCAGTACGAGACGCCCCGGAGCCCAGCAACATCGCAGAACTGAGGGCCTACTTAAAAAAAGTGAACGAGCATCCGTCGCTTCTCTGAAACACATAAAGAGAATCAGGGTTGCTTTCCTGAAGCATCACCAGACAATGTAGAAAACTTTTTTTCAACCGAAATTCGTCCTCACGGACTAATATACTCAGTGCGGACGATCCAATCAAAAACTTTTTATTTTAGGCCAAAATTTCTCTTTTAAAGGAAGAAACAGCGCGACGAAACACGGACACACGAAGAAAAGACACACACACGAGCGCTGTGTGTGCGCTTTAACTGCATTACCAACTAGCCCGGAACCTTGCTCTTCCGAAATTTGTCGTTGCGGAGTATAGTCTGGGTGCGGACTAAGAACTGGAAAATACGGTAGCCAACGTTTAGCCAACGTTTTTTTTTTTTTTTTTTTGCTATCAGATCTGGCTCCTTAAGCATAAGTTTTCGCGACTGCTTCTTGGTAAGATAGCGTAAAATGACCAATGCAACTTCGGATAGGTCTATGAACACCCGCCATGGACGTGAGTCATTCTTCTTTGAAACCAATGCAGAGTCACTGCAGGTGCACCCCTTCCGGGGAGGGCGTAAGAAGAATACAGGAGGGAGGTGGGGAAAGTAGTGATTTCTCTGGCGGTGCCTGACTGACTCATCGTGCCTGCTCGGACCCCAGAACTATTCAAAGAATAGTTCTATTCCACGACCAGCCTTCACCTCCAAGAACGCGGGCTTCCACACAAAAAGAGTGCTATCACTCGAAGCTAGAACCCTTCAGCTGTACAATGCCAGACAAAAATCGGGGTGCCAGAGATGGTCGTTACTCATGTGGTCGGTAAGAACTGGGGGGCACACACCCTCTCTCAAACTTTATTCAAACATTGCCAACCCCAAAGCTAAGGAGAAAGCAACGAGAAGTCAGGGTATGGAGGAGGAATGGTAAGAAGGGCAATAGTTTCTCTTGGGTTGTGCCGAAAAAGCAGACGTTCTGAGAAAAGCTTTCACTGATAACACCAGCGCAGTGGAGAGAGCTCGCATGTCAGCTGACCAGCCAAGGATGAGGGAAGAAGGAGGTTCCAGGGTATAAAGGCCGACTCCAACCGAGGGTGGACGGACAACGTGTTCTGCAGCATTTGAAGCAACACATCGAATATGCAGCTACTGAAAGAGCAAGCGTCGGACGACGGGTCCTCTGGTTTCCGTTCTGGTAAGTTCTTTTTGCCGAATTGTCTTGGGGTCATGTACCTACCACTGCTTTTTGAAGAAGTTAAACAAAAACAGGTATTATAGCGGACGGCTCCTTCTAGTTATCTGAGAATCGCAGTTTCTTTTTGCATGTGTGCTTTGACACCGTTGGGCGATGGGTCTGTCGAGACACCAAAGAAGGAATCTGGGGAATACGGTTGAACGATAAGAGTGACCCCTGTGGGCAAGCACCCGCAACCATTCCGGACAGAAGCATTTTGAAATGAGAAATAGTTCGGGAACGTATTTTTTTCATATAACGTAAGATTTCACTATAACAATCGATATATATCTGGAGATCACGCGATGGCGTACCAAGTTTGAACTGTTTTATGCGATTGATGGAAATATTTTAAAAGAAATATCTTGCTGCATATCAGAAGAGAGGACCATTGCCTTCAATATTTCCATAAGAGTACCTTACACTGCTCAAAATTTCTATACGAAATGGTTGGACATGCTACTATCCTCATTGATTTCATGAATAATAAATATGCGCTGTTCTTCTCTCGTATTCTCAGTTCGTGAGGTAGAGGGGCAGCATGATGACCATGTCGTCCAGTGGCTCTCGTCGTTGGAGCCGTGGCTTGCCTACCACCCCGGCATTCTCCAAGACTGCGGCATGCTCCTTCAACCGCCGGTGTGGTTGGCCGATCAGCACCCGGAACGGACCATGAACCTGAAGAGCAGGGGCCGCCAGTACAGCATATCAGCTCCTGCCAGTGCACCTACCACGCTCAGGGCTACAGGCGCAGCCAGGAGTACGAGGGTTTGGAAACCACATGCTCCTTCAACCACCGGTGTGGTTGGCCAATAAGAATCCGGAACGGACCATGAGCCGGAAGAGCAGGAGCCGCTAGCACAGATCAGCTCCTGCCAGTGCATCTACCACGCTCAGGGCTACAGGCGCAGCCAGGAGTACGAGGGTTTGGAAGCCACATGCTCTTTCAACCACCGGTGTGGTTGGCCGTTAAGAATCCGGAACGGACCATGAGCCTGAAGAGCAGGAGCCGCTAGCACAGCAGATCAGCTTCTGCCAGTGCACCTACCACACTCAGGGCTACAGGTGCAGCTAGCAGTACGAGGGTTTGGAAGACACCCAGAATTACGGCGAGCCGTGCCGCTGTGCGCTGGACTGCCTCCTCTCCTTCGAGGACCAGGAGTCTGGGGCCGGAGACAACCACATAGGCCTTGACTAGAAGATTGTTTCGTTTCCTGTGAATAAATTTCGCTTTTTTGAATGCAAGTTCATTTTGTTCTGTTTGAATTCACTGCGCAGCGATGCAGTGAAGCTTTTCGCTTCAAAAGCGGACGACGCACTGCCCTAACGAGAGTTGCTAAGCGACTTTGAAGTGACTGGCAACGCCGGACACCGTCTCCTTAACTTCCTTCCTAAACCGCTCCGCAAACTAAGCCAGAAGAAAGCGAACTGTAGTCGCCCACAAATCAAGCATGAATCGAAGGACCCGTTGTGTAAACTATGTATATGAAATTCAAGCCGCTGGTGGCAACGTAAAACATACGCAGCGCGGCATAGCGACTATCTAAAGGGGAAGGGTCGAAGGGGGCTGTCATACGAACTCATCCGTGAGGTCAGCGAACTCTTAAGCCTGTCTTTATTACTAAGTTTGCTGCATTTAACGTGCACTGATATCGCACAGTACATTGACATCTGTGCGATGCGATCCCCGTCGTGATGTCATCGCATGAGTGACGCGTTTTGATTTACATCTCTTTGCGCCGTACCGCAGGCGTGTGGTTTAAAAAATTGGTAAATCGGGCGCCTTTCGGTGATAGTTAACAAGTATTACTGTAGTTGGACTATATACACCTAATTAAGGACTATATCACCGAGTGATGGCTGTGACGCCTAGCTGACGTTTAGGTCATTTGGGGTCGGAAAACTGCAATACAAAAGGTGACCCGTAGTTTTAACTCACTATACAGCGCTTAAACCTGCCTGCTTTAAGAGCCAGGCTGGTTTGCATACCTATAATATCTTTGCAAGTTAACATGATTCGCCTTTTTCTGACGTATTTACATTTGAAGTATTGGACGAGGAGGGTGACTCGCGCATCGAGTATGAAGAAGGATTGCACGAGACGGAGTCGTTGCTTTCGTGGGCTGCTGGTGATGAGGACTTAGAGCCTGTTTACCAGACCCAACCTGCGGCATCCCCAGCCCTGTCGGAATCAGCCTTTGTCGCCGTTGCCATTGCTGTCCGTCGTAGCTCGGACGTGTGCTCCGAGAGCTACGACGAGCCCGAACCTGCAGGCGACCGCGCGCAACAAGCACCCGTGGAGCAGCCTGTTCCTAATGTTGAAGAAGCTCGTTGCCGGACATCTCCCTCGCCATTGCTGTCCTCAGCTGATGATTCCTGGACCTCCGACGGCATTTGCGAGAGCTGCGGCGAACCCGATTGTAAAGGTCAACCGACGGATCCTCCACCCATGGAGCAGCCTGTTCCTAATGTTGAAGAAGGCGGTTGCAACTGTAGCCATCACGTTGCAACCGCGTTGCAACGGCCAACGTTAGCCGTGTGGCTGCATCAGAGACTATTTTTGATAAGCCCATGAACCTGACCACCACTCGCTATGAAGACTGTTCACTTTCGAGCGTAAAGAAATTCTACGTGGTCAAGTGACACGAGCTCCTCGACTTCCTCAACTCCGATGCTAAAAGCCACCAGAGTCAGCCGCGTTTGTCAAGAACATTTGCTCCAGCGACGCGTCCCCACCAGTCTGTAGACACAGCGGGCATGACGTTTGCGGGATCTGCGTCGTGTATCGTCGTGTATCGGTACACGTGTCCCGCTTCAGTCGCCCCGATCAGTGTCCACTGCGCGAGATCAGTTCGTTTGACACAAATAATAACGCGAAAGCGACCAAGCGGTTTTTTTTTTGGAAATAAAATGTATCGTTTGACTTTATCTCTCTGGTTGTAATGCATCGTTATTTTCTAGGTTCAAGTAAAATTTGAGTTATGTTTGTAGTAGCCATGCGTAATATCATGTGGCCAAGCCCCAAGTGTCTAACGTAGAAATTTTAAGCGGCAATTTTAAACTTCCGCTTTAAAAGCGGAAATTAGACATTTTAAAAGCGCAAATTAGAAATTTTAAAAGCGGAAATTAGAAATTTTAAGACCATTGCAGCTTCAGCGAAGGCAAACAGCAGGAAGGAGAATGCGTCATGGAATTCATGACGGAAATTAAACATCTGGCGCGTTATTAATGAGTTGAAGGCGTTTCTGAATAATGCCTTGAGGGATCGTCTTGTGGCAGGATTGCGCGACCAAGAGACTCAAAGGATATTGTTCGCAAGGAAGACTCCAGCTTTGAAAAAGCGTGCAAGATTGCGCTCGAAAAAGAACTCGCTGCGAAGCAAAAAAAAAAAAGGCTCTGAATTGCCAGGCAGAACGCTCGGCCGACGTAAATGTGGTTCGAGGAAAAGTGGAAACGAAAGCCAGGCTGTCAGGACGAGAAAAATAAAAGGCGCAAAATCGGACAGTTTGTTATCGCTATGGGAAAGGGAACGATTCAGACAAGTGCTGGTATCGCAAGGCATGTGCGAAGACGGGGCACCTACACACGATCTGCCAAGAGAGAAAAAGTCGTCCGGTGAACTACGTTGAAGCGCCGGACGAAGAATCTGATCATTCTCACACATTTCGCGCCGTGCTATGCGCGAGAGATGGAAAGCGAGGCTACAAAGTTTCCGTGCAAATCGAAGGGAAGCCCATTTCTATGCTTCTGATGCCCGTGCACATCTATGCAAGTTGGTGCCTGAAAAAGTTTGCAACCAATGGTTTTCACAGCTTAAATGCAAGCCAGCAAAGGCAGTTTTGAAAACGTATACAGGTGAGCCTGCAATGCTGCGAGGAAAGGCGACCATCACCGCTGAGCATAACTGCTGCAAGACTGAGCTTCCACAGCATATAGTAGAGGTCCAGGGCAAGACTATGACTACACTTCTAGGATGCGATTGGCTTGAAAAGTATGCGACTTCACTGGCAAACCGTCAGTGCTGTCACAGAGAACACTGATGTCAATTCTATGCGAAAGACATTTCCAGAAGTTTTCCGTACAACACCAGGCATAGCTCGCAATTTCGAAGCTATAATAGCTATAGACCAGAATTGTACGCCTGTGTTCTGCAAAGCTAGGCCCATGCCGTTCGCTACTAACGAGGCAGTCAGCGAAGAACTTTGCAACCTGGAAATTCAAGGCATTTTAAGAAAAGTTGCGAGCCCCAAGTCGCTGACGCCCACCGTACCTGTACCGAAGCGGGGTGGCGGAATCAGAATTTGCGGAGACTACAAAGTAACAATCAATCAAGTACTCCAGACTGATATTTACCCGCTCCCGCTTCCTGAGGATTTGTACTCAATGCAAGTCGATGGTAACGTATTTTGTGTGCTGGACTTGTCCTCTGCGTGCCAGCAAGTGCCTCTCAGTGAAGGTTCTAAGCCACTGCTCACGACAAATACACATCAGGGTGTGTACGAATTCCAAGGCTCCCAGTTGGAATTGCGAGCGCACGAGCCTTATTTAAGGCCATTATCGATAAAGTACTAGAAGGAATTCCTAACGTCGGGTGCATTATAGACGTCATCATCACGGGCAACAGTAGAGAAGATTGGTAAACAACTGCCATGAAAGTTCTGGAAAGATTTAGCCACCACAACATAACGCTCAAAGAGGAAAAGTGCAAGTTTTTCGTGATTCAGTTGTCTACATAGGGCACAAGGTTTCGAAGAAGGGCATTTATCGCACCGCTGAAAAGATAAAATCAGTACGAGACGCCCCGGAGCCCAGGAACATCGCAGAACTCAGGGCCTACTTAAAAAAAAGTGAACGAATATCCGTCGCTTCTCTGAAACACATAAAGAGAATCAGGGTCGCTTTCCTGAAGCATCACCGGACAATCTAAAAAACTCATTTTCAACCGAAATTCGTCCTCGCGGACTAATATACTCAGTGCGGACGATCCAATCAAGAACTTTTATTTTAGGCCAAAATTTGTCTTTTGAAGGAAGAAGCAGCGCGATGAAACACGGACACACGAAAAACGACACACACACGAGCGCTGTGTGTGCGCTTTAAATACATTACCAACTAGCCCGGAACCTTGTTCTTCCGAAATTTGTCGTTGCGGAGTATAGTCCGGATGCAGACTAAGGACTGGAAAATACGGTAGCCTACGTTTAGCCAAGTTTTTTTTTTTTTTTTTTGCTATCAGATCTGGCTCCTTAAGCATAAGTTTTCGCGACTGCTTCTTGGTAAGATAGCGTAAAATGACCAATGCAACTTCGGATAGGTCTACGAATACCCCCCATGGACGTGAATCATTCTTCTTTGAAACCAATGCAGAGTCACTGCAGGTGCACCCCTTCCGGGGAGGGCGTAAGGAGAATGCAGGAGGGAGGTGGGGAAAGTAGTGATTTCTCTGGGGGTGTCTGACTGACTCATCGTGCCTGCTCGGACCCCAGAACTATTCAAAGAATAGTTCTATTCCACGACCAGCCTTCACCTCCAAGAACGCGGGCTTCCACACAAAAAGAGTGCTATCACTCGAAGCTAGAACCCTTCAGCTGTAGAATGCCAGACAAAAACCGGGGTGCCAGAGATGGTCGTTACTCATGTGGTCGGTAAGAACTGGGGGGCACACACCCTCTCTCAAACTTTATTCAAACATTGCCAACCCCAAAGCTAAGCAGAAAGCAACGAGAAGTCAGGGTTTGGAGGAGGACTGGTAAGAAGGGCAATAGTTTCTCTTGGGTTGTGCGGAAAAAGCAGACGTTCTGAGAAAAGCTTTCACTGATAACACCAGCGCAGTGGAGAGAGCTCGCATGTCAGCTGACCAGGCAAGGATGAGGGAAGAAGGAGGTTCCAGGGTATAAAGGCCGACTCCAACCGAGGGTGGACGGACAACGTGTTCTGCAGCATTTGAAGCAACACATCCAATATGCAGCTACTGAAAGAGCAAGCGTCGGACGACGTGTCCTCTGGTTTCCGTTCTGGTAAGTTCTTTTTGCCTAATTGTCTTGGGGTCGTGTATCTACCACTGCTTTTTGAAGAAGTTAAACAAAAACAGGTATTATAGCGGACGGCTCCTTCTAGTTATCTGAGAATCGCAGTTTCTTTTTGCATGTGTGCTTTGAGACCGTTGGGCGATGGGTCTGTCGAGACACCAAAGAAGGAATCTGGGGAATACGGTTGAGCGATAAGAGTGACCCCTGTGGGCAAGCACCCGCATCTATTCCGGACAGAAGCATTTTGAAATGAGAAATAGTTCGGGAACGTATTTTTTTCATATAACGTAAGATTTCACTATAACAATCGATATATATCTGGAGATCACGCGATGGCGTTCCAAGTTTGAAATGTTTTATGCGATTGATGGAAATATTTTAAAAGAAATATCTTGCTGCATATCAGAAGAGAGGACCATTGCCTTCAATATTTCCATAAGAGTACCTTACACTGCTCAAAATTTCTATCCGAAATGGTTGGACATGTTACTATCCTCATTGATTTCATGAATAATAAATATGCGCTGTTCTTCTCTCCTTTTATAGTTCGTGAGGTAGAGGGACAGCATGATGACCGTGCTGCGCATGAACATGTCGTCCAGTGGCTGCCGTCGTTGGAGCCGTGGCTTGCCTACCACCCGGCGTTCTCCAAGACTGCCACATGCTCCTTTAACCACCGGTGCGGTTGGCCGATCAGCACCCGGAACGGACCATGAACCGGAAGAGCAGGAGCCGCCAGCACAGCAGATCAGCTCCTGCCAGTGCACCTACGACGCTCAGAGCTACAGGCGCAGCCAGGAGTGCGAGGGTTTGGAAGCCACATGCTCCTTCAACCACCGGTGTGGTTGGCCGATAAGAATCCGGAACGGACCATGAGCCGGAAGAGCAGGAGCCGCTAGCACAGATCAGCTCCTGCCAGTGCATCTACCACGCTCAGGGCTACAGGCGCAGCCAGGTGTACGAGGGTTTGGAAGCCACATGCTCCTTCAACCACAGGTGTGGTTGGCCGATAAGAATCCGGAACGGACCATGAGCCGGAAGAACAGGAGCCGCCAGCACAGATCAGCTCCTGCCAGTGCTTCTACCACGCTCAGGGCTACAGGTGCAGCCAGGAGTACGAGGGTTTGGAAGCCACATGCTCCTTCAACCATCGGTGTGGTTGGCCGTTAAGAATCCGGAACGGACCATGAGCCGGAAGAGCAGGAGCCGCTAGCACAGCAGATCAGCTTCTGCCAGTGCACCTACCACGCTCAGGGCTACAGGTGCAGCCAGGAGTACGAGGGTTTGGGAAACGCCCAGAATTACGGCGAGCCATGCCGCTGTGCGCTGGATTGCCTCCTCTCCTTCGAGGACCAGGAGTCTGCGGCCGGAGACATCCACATAGGCCTTGACTAGAAGATTGTTTCGTTTCCTGTGAATAAATTTCGCTTTTTTGAATGGAAGTTCATTTTGTTCTGTTTGAATTCACTGCGCAGCGATGCAGTGAAGCTTTTCGCTTCAAAAGCGGACGACGCACTGCCCTAACGAGAGCTGCTAAGCGACTTTGAAGTGACTAGCAACGCCGGACACTGTCTCCTTACCTTCCTTCCTAAACCGCTCCACAAACTAAGCCAGAAGAAAGCGAACTGTAGTCGCCCACAAATCAAGCATGAATCGAAGGGCCCGTTGTGCAAACTATGTATATGAAATTCAAGCCGCTGGTGGCAACGTAAAACATACGCAGCGCGGCATAGCAACTATCTAAAGGGGAAGGGTCGAAGGGGGTTGTCATACGAACTCATCCGTGAGGTCAGCGAACTCTTAAGCCTGTCTTTATTACTAAGTTTGCTGCATTTAACGTGCACTGATATCGCACAGTACATTGACATCTGTGCGATGCGATCCCCGTCGCGATGTCATCGCATGAGTGACGCGTTTTGATTGGCATCGCTTTGCGCCGTACCGCAGGCGCGTGGTTTAAAAAATTGGTAAATCGGGCGCCTATCGCTGATAGTTAACAACTATTACTTTAGTTGGACTATATACACCTAATTAAGGACTACATCACCGAGTGATGGCTGTGACGCCTAGCTAACGTTTAGGTCATTTGGGGTCGGAAAACTGCAATACACAAGGTGACCCGTAGTTTTAACTCACTATACCGCGCTTAAACCTGCCTGCTTTAGGAGCTAGGCTGGTTTGCATACGAATGTATAACATGCCGTTTGAAAGGAGAAAAGGCGCTCGCAAAATTTTGGTGCCTGTGGTCCTATAATCTCTTTGCAAGTTAACATGATTCGCCTTTTTTGACGTATTTACATTTGAAGTATTGGACGAGGAGGGTGACTCCCACATCGATAATGAAGAAGGTTGCACGAGACGGAGTCGTTGCTTTCGTGGGCTGCTGGTGATGAGGACTTAGAGCCTGTTTACCATACCCAACCTGCGGCATCCCCAGCCCTGTCGGAATCAGCCTTTGTCGCCGTTGCCATTGCTGTCCGTCGTAGCTCGGACGTGTGCTCCGAGAGCTACGACGAGCCCGAACCTGCAGGCGACCGCGCGCAACAAGCACCCGTGGAGCAGCCTGTTCCTAATGTTGAAGAAGCTCGTTGCCGGACATCTACCTCGCCATTGTCATTGCTGTCCTCAGCTGATGATTCCTGGACCTCCGACGGCATTTGCGAGAGCGGCGGCGAACCCGATTGTAAAGGTCAACCGACGGATCCTCCACCCATGGAGCAGCCTGTTCCTAATGTTGAAGAAGGCGGTTGCAACTGTAGCCATCACGTTGCAACCGCGTTGCAACGGCCAACGTTAGCCGTGTGGCTGCATCAGAGACTATTTCTGATAAGCCCATGAACCTGACCACCACTCGCTATGAAGACTGTTCACTCTCGAGCGTAAAGAAATTCTACGTGGTCAAGTGACAGGAGTTCCTCGACTTCCTCAACTCCGATGCTAAAAGCCACTAGAGTCAGCCGCGTTTGTCAAGAACATTTGCTCCAGCGACGCGTCAACACCAGTCTTTAAATACAGCGGGCATGACGTTTGCGGGATCTGCGTCGTGTATCGTCGTGTATCGGTACACGTGTCCCGCTTCAGTCGCCCCGATCATAGTGTCCACTGCGCGAGATCAGTTCCTTTGACACAAATAATAACGCGAAAGCGACCAAGCGGGTTTTTGTTTTTGGAAATAAAATGTATCGTTTGACTTTATCTCTCTGGTTGTAATGCATTGTTAGTTTCTACGTTCAAGTAAAATTTGAGTTATGTTTGTAGTAGCCATGTGTGATATCATGTGGCCAAGCCCCAAGTGTCTAACGTTGAAATTTTAAGCGGAAATTTTAAATTTCCGCTTTAAAAGCGGAAATTAGAAATTTTAAAAGCGGAAATTAGAAATTTTAAGACCATATCAGCTTCAGGGAAGGCACACAGCAGGAAGGAGAATGCGTCACGCAATTCATGACGGAAATTAAACATTTGGCGCGTTATTAATGAGTTGAAGGCCTTTCTGAATAATGCCTTGAGGGATCGTCTTGTGGCAGGATTGCGCGACCAGGAGACTCAAAGGATATTGTTCGCAAGGAAGACTTCAGCTTTGAAAAAGCGTGCAAGACTGCGCTCGAAAAAGAACTCGCTGCGAAGCAAAAAAAAAAAAAGGCGCTGAATTGCCAGGCAGAACGCTCGGCCGACGTAAATGTGGTTCGAGGAAAAGTGGAAACGAAAGCCAGGCTGTCGGGACGAGAAAAAGAAAAGGCGCAAAATCGGACAGTTTGTTATCGCTATGGGAAAGGGCACGATTCAGACAAGTGCTGGTATCGCAACGCAAAGTGCCGCGCATGTGCGAAGACGGGGAACCTACACACGATCTGCCAAGAGGGAAAAAGTCGTCCGGTGAACTACGTTGAAGCGCCGGTCGAAGAATCTGATCATTCTCACACATTTCGCGTCGTGCTATGCGCGAGAGATGGAAAGCGAGGCTACAAAGTTTCCGTGCAAATCGAAGGGAAGCCCATTTCTATGCTTCTGATGCCCGTGCACGTCTATGCAAGTTGGTGCCTGAAAAAGTTCGCAACCAATGGTTTTCACAGCTTAAATGCAAGCCAGCAAAGGCAGTTTTGAAAACGTATACAGGTGAGCCTGCAATGCTGAGAGGAAAGGCGACCGTCACCGCTGAGCATAACTGCTGCAAGACTGAGCTTCCACTGCATATAGTAGAGGACCAGGGCAAGACTATGCCTACACTTCTAGGATGCGATTGGCTTGAAAAGTATGTAACTTCACTGGCAAACCGTCAGTGCTGTCACAGAGAACACTGATGTCAATTCTATGCGAAAGACATTTCCAGAAGTTTTCCGTACAACACCAGGAATAGCTCGCAATTTCGAAGGTATAATAGCTATAGACCAGAATTGTACGCCTGGTTCTGCAAAGCTAGGCCCATGCCGTTCGCTACTAACGAGGCAGTAAGCGAAGAACTTTGTAACCTGGAAATTCAAGGCATTTTAAGAAAAGTTGCGAGCCGCAAGTGGCTGACGCCCACAGTACCTGTACCGAAGCGGGGTGGCGGAATCAGAATTTGCGGAGACTACAAAGTAATAATCAATCAAGTACTCCAGACTGATATTTACCCGCTGCCGCTTCCTGAGGATTTGTACTCAATGCAAGTCGAGATAAGGTATTTTGTGTGCTGGACTTGTCCTCTGCGTACCAGCAAGTGCCTCTCAGTGAAGGTTCTAAGCCACTGCTCACGACAAATACACATCAGGGGTTGTACGAATTCCAAGGCTCCCATTTGGAATTGCGAGCCATTTAAGGCCATGATCGATAAAGTACTAGAAGGAATTCCTAACGTCGGGTGCAATATTCACGTCATCATCACGGGCAACAGTACAGAAGATTGCTAAACAACTGCCATGAAAGTTCTGAAAAGATTTAGCCACAACAACATGACGCTCAAAGAGGAAAAACGCAAGTTTTTCGTGATTCAGTTGTCTACCTAAGACACAAGGTTTCGTAGGAAGGCATTTATCGCACCGCTGAAAAGATAAAAGCAGTGCGAGACGCCCCGGAGCCCAGCAACACCACAGAACTGAGGCCCTACTTAAATAAAGTGAACGAGCATCCGTCGCTTCTCTGAAAAACCTAAAGAAAATCAGGGTTTCTTCCAAGAAGCATCACCGGACAATCTAGAAAACTTATTTTCAACCGAAATTCGTCCTCGCGGACTATATACTGAGTGCGGACGATCCAATCAAGAACTTTTTATTTTAGGCCAAAATTTGTCTTTTAAAGGAAAAAACAGCGCGACGAAACACGGACACACGAAGAAACGACACACACACGAGCGCTGTGTGTGCGCTTTAAATCCATTACCAACTAGCCCGGAACCTTGCTCTTCCGGAATTTGTCGTTGCGGAGTATAGTCTGGGTGCGGACTAAGGACTGGAAAATACGGTAGCCTACGTTTAGCCAAGTTTTTTTTTTTTTCCCCCTATAAGATCTGGCTCCTTAAGCATAAGTTTTCGCGACTGCTTCTTGGTAAGATGGCGTAAATGACCAATGCAACTTCGGATAGGTCTACGAACACGCCCCATGGACGTGAGTCATTCTTCTTTGAAACCAATGCACAGTCACTGCAGGTGCACCCTTTAAGGGGCGGGCGTAAGGAGAATGCGGGAGGGAGGTCGGGATAGTAGTGACTTCTCTGGCGGTGTCTGACTTACTCATCGTGCCTGCTCGGACCCCAGAACTATTCAAAGAATAGTTCTATTCCACGAACAGCCTTCACCTCCAAGAACGCGGGCTTCCACACAAAAAGAGTGCTATCACTCGAAGCCAGAAGCCTTCAGCTGTACAATGCCAGACAAAAACCGGGGTGCCAGAGATGGTCGTTACTCATGTGGTCGGTAAGAACTGGGGGGCACACACCCTCTCTCAAACTTTATTCAAACATTGCCAAGGCCAAAGCTAAGGAGAAAGCAACGAGAAGTCAGGGTTTGGAGGAGGAGGGGTAAGAAGGGCAATAGTTTTTCTTGGGTTGTGCCGAAAAAGCAGACGTTCTGAGAAAAGTTTTCACTGATAACACCAGCGCAGTGGAGAGAGCTCGCATGTCAGCTGACCAGGCAAGGATGAGGGAAGAAGGAGGTTCCAGGGTATAAAGGCTGACTCCATCCGAGGGTAGACGGACAACGTGTTCTGCAGCATTTGAAGCAACACATCGAATATGCAGCTACTGAAAGAGCAAGCGTCGGACGACGGGTCCTCTGGTTTCCGTTCTGGTAAGTCCTTTTTGCCGAATTGTCTTGGGGTCGTGTACCTACCACTCCTTTTTGAAGAAGTTAAACAAAAACAGGTATTATAGCGGACGGCTCCTTCTAGTTATCTGAGAATCGCAGTTTCTTTTGCATGTGTGCTTTGAGACCGTTGGGCGATGGGTCTGTCGAGACACCAAAGAAGGAATCTGGGGAATACGGTTGAGCGATAAGAGTGACCCCTGTGGGCAAGCACCCGCAACCATTCCGGACAAAAGCATTTTGAAATGAGAAATAGTTCGGGACCGTATTTTTTTCATAAAACGTAAGATTTCTCTACAACAATGTAATATATATCTGGAGATAACGCGATGGCAGTCATGCATTTCTTACCGTTTTCACTGTTTTCTCAGAAGCGTTCCAAGTTTGAACTGTTTTATGCGATCGATGGAAATATTTTAAAAGAAATATCTTGCTGCATATCAGAAGAGAGGACCATTACCTTCAATATTTCCATAAGAGTACCTTACACTGCTCAAAATTTCTATCCGAAAGGATTGGACATGTTACTATCCTCATTGATTTCATGAATAATAAATATGCGCTGTTCTTCTCTCGTATTTTCAGTTCGTGAGGTAGAGGGACAGCATGATGACCGTGCTGCGCATGAACATGTCGTCCAGTGTCTGCCGTCGTTGGAGCCGTGGCTTGCCTACTACCCCGGCGTTCTCCAAGACTGCCACATGCTCCTTCAACCACCGGTGCGGTTGGCCGATCAGCACCCGGAACGGACCATGAACCTGAAGAGCACGAGCCGCCAGCACAGATCAGCTCCTGCCAGTGCATCTACCACGCGCAGGGCTACAGGTGCAGTCAGGAGTACGAGGGTTTGGAAGCCATATGCTCCTTCAACCACCGGTGTGGTTGGCCGATAAGAATCCGGAACGGACCATGAGCAGGAGCCGCCAGCACAGATCAGCTCCTGTGAGTGCATCTACCACGCGCAGGGCTACAGGTGCAGTCAGGAGTACGAGGGTTTGGAAGCCATATGCTCCTTCAACCACCGGTGTGGTTGGCCGATAAGAATCCGGAACGGACCATGAGCAGGAGCCGCCAGCACAGATCAGCTCCTGTGAGTGCATCTATCACGCGCAGGGCTACAGGTGCAGTCAGGAGTACGAGGGTTTGGAAGCCATATGCTCCTTCAACCACCGGTGTGGTTGGCCGATAAGAATCCGGAACGGACCATGAGCAGGAGCCGTCAGCACAGATCAGCTCCTGTGAGTGCATCTATCACGCGCAGGGCTACAGGTGCAGTCAGGAGTACGAGGGTTTGGAAGCCATATGCTCCTTCAACCACCGGTGTGGTTGGCCGATAAGAATCCGGAACGGACCATGAGCAGGAGCCGCCAGCACAGATCAGCTCCTGTGAGTGCATCTACCACGCGCAGGGCTACAGGTGCAGTCAGGAGTACGAGGGTTTGGAAGCCATATGCTCCTTCAACCACCGGTGTGGTTGGCCGATAAGAATCCGGAACGGACCATGAGCAGGAGCCGCCAGCACAGATCAGCTCCTGTGAGTGCATCTATCACGCGCAGGGCTACAGGTGCAGTCAGGAGTACGAGGGTTTGGAAGCCATATGCTCCTTCAACCACCGGTGTGGTTGGCCGATAAGAATCCGGAACGGACCATGAGCAGGAGCCGCCAGCACAGATCAGCTCCTGTGAGTGCATCTACCACGCGCAGGGCTACAGGTGCAGTCAGGAGTACGAGGGTTTGGAAGCCATATGCTCCTTCAACCACCGGTGTGGTTGGCCGATAAGAATCCGGAACGGACCATGAACCGGAAAAGCAGGAGCCGCCAGCACAGCAGATCAGCTCCTGCCAGTGCACCTACCACGCTCAGGGCTACAGGTGCAGCCAGGAGTACGAGGGTTTGGAAGACGCCCAGAATTACGGCGAGCCGTGCCGCTGTACGCTGGACTGCCTCCTCTCCTTCGAGGACCAGGAGTCTGCGGCCGGAGACAACCACATAGGCCTTGACTAGAAGATTGTTTCGTTTCCTGTGAATAAATTTCGCTTTTTTGAATGGAAGTTCATTTTGTTCTGTCTGAATTCACTGCGCAGCGATGCAGTGAAGCTTTTCGCTTCGAAAGCGCACGGCGCACTGGCCGAACGAGAGTTGCTAAACTACTTTGAAGTGATTGGGCACGCCGGACACCGTCTTCTCAACTTCCTTGCTAAACCGCTCCGCAAACTAAGCCAGAAGAATGAGCGAACTATAGTCGCCCAAAAATCAAGCATGAATCGAAGGGCCCGTTGTGCAAACCATGTATATGAAATTCAAGCCAGTGGTGGCAACAGAAAACATACGCAGCGCGGCATAGCAAATATCTAAAGGGGAAGGGTCGAAGGGGACTGCCATAGAGCTGTGCACGGGCCGAAAATTTCAGCCCGCGCCCGGCCCGGGCCCTACACTACTGACGGAGGCCCGGCCCACCCGACAGTGAAGAAACCTAAGCCCGTCCGGGCCCGGCCCGGCCCAACACTGAAGAAACCTAAGCCCGCCCGGGCCCGGCCCGAGTTAAGGCCCGGCCCGGGCCCGGCCCGACCTGCAAAACTGAAATTGAAGTGACGATGAAACAGAAAGAGATATTTTCACTCTGGTGACTCTCGGAGGCACTCGAATGGTCACGGAGGGGGCGACCCCAATGAGTCGCCAGCGACATGTTTGATGCCCGATTTCGCTGTCCTCCGTGACGAATCGAGTTGCGCGACCTCCGTGCATTCACGTGACGGCAACTAAACTATGCGCTTACGCAGGTAACCATGGCGAGCAAGGAAATAATGCTCACAACACGTCGTTGTTGCCACACGAGCGAGAATCCTGTTGTCCCGTACATGTGATAATGACACCCCCACCCCTCCCACCCGGCCCCCGTCAACGCGTGGCGGAAGGTACTTTTGCGACTGCCTTCGTTTCGACACACCTCACCTTCCTTTGTGCAGTGTCATTTGGGCTAGTGAGACCACTTATGTGGAGATTAGTTTCGAACCTTGCAACAGTAAGGCGGCTGGAGCCACGCAGGAGCAATCGCGATCACGAAGCCCGGCCGGCCCGTCCGTGACAAATATACCGTGGCCCGAGCCCGGCCCGGGCCCGGGTGAATACACTTCCGCAAGGCCCGAGCCCGGCCCGCGGGCCGGGCCGGGTACGGGCTTTCGGGCCGGCCCGAGCCCGTGCACAGCTCTAGACTGTCATGCGAATGCGTGAGGTCAGCGAACTCTTAAGCCTGTCTTTATTACTAAGTTTACTGCATGACATCCCCGTCGCGATGTCATCGCATCAGTGACGCGTTTTCCCTTACATCGTTTTGCGCCGATAGGCGTGTGATAGTTATCAACTGTTACTTTAGTTAAAGGACTATATACACCTAAGTAAGGACTATATCACCGAGTGATGGCTGTGACGCCTAGCTGATGTTTAGGTCATTTGAGGTACGGAAAAGTGCAATACAAACGGTGACCCGTAGTTTTAACTCACTGCAGCAGTTAAACCAGCCAGCTTTAAGAGCTAGGCTGGTTGGCATACCAATGCACAACACACCGTTTGAAAAAAGAAAACACGCTCGCAAAATTTTGGTGCCTTTAGTTCTATAATCTATTTTCAAGTTAACATGATTCGCCTTTTTTTTACATATTTACAGTCGATGTCTTGGACGAGGAGTGTGACTGCGACATTGAGGATGAAGAATTATTGCAGGCGACGGAGTCGTTGCATTCGTGGGGTGCTGCTGACGAGGACCTAGAGTCTGTTTACCAGGCCCAACCTGCGGCATCCTAAGCCCTGTAGGGCGAAGTGCAAGCTTTCCTGAATCAGCCTCTGTTGCCGTGGCTGTCCTCGGTACAAGGGCCATGGAGCTCGGACGTGTTCTGCGACAGCAGCGGCCAGCCCGAATCTGCAGGCGACCCCGCAAAACAAGCAACCGTGGAGCAGCCTCTTCCTAATGTTGAAGAAGCTCGATGCCAGTGCACCCAGCACGCGGAGGCGTTCTGGTGCCCCTGCCCCATCTACGACCCTGTGTTTGAGGCTCAGCCTTTCTATCATCGTTAGCCGTGTGGCTGCATCAGAGACTATTTTTGATAAGCCCATGAACCTGACCACCACTCGCTATGAAGACTGTTCACTCTCACGCGTAAAGGATATCGACGTGGTCAAGTGACTGGAGTTCGTCGACTTCCTCAACTCCGATGCTAAAGCCACCAGAGTCTGCCGCGTTCGTCAGAGTCTCCAGCGACGCGTCAACACCATTCTGCAAATACAGCGGGCATGACGTTTGCGCGATCTGCGTCGTGTATCGTCGTGTATGTGTATCGCTACACGTGTCTCGGTTCAGTCGCCCCGATCACAGTGTCCACTGCGCAAGATCAGTTCCTTTGTCTGCGAGCCATATCGGACACAAATAATAACGCGAAAGCGACCAAGCGGGTTTTTGTTTTTGGAAATAAAATGTGTCGTTTGACTTTATCTCTCTGGTTGTAATGCATCGTTATTTTTTAGGTTCAAGTAAAATTTGAGTTATGTTTGTAGTAGCCATGCGTGATATCGTGTGGCCAAGCTCTAAGTTGGCAGATGATTGCAATACCTGCCGTGATTACTACATGCTACTACCTGTTAGGTGACACGCACGTTACGCCGACTACGCTAACAGCTACGACGCGCCACGCAGGAACTGGTGTCAATAGGCCTCTGTAAGACTACACACCTACTCATAAATTCCAGCTTAGAAAGCCGACTCATAAACTCCAATAACTGGAACTTTGTCATGCTCCCCACGACAACCACGATCCCTCAGTGGTGGACAAATTCCAGTGATCGTAATTTCTCGTGCCGCTTCTCGGTCGGCGCCCTCTTGAATCTCTCGCGTCGCGTTGATTTATCATCTTGGTGATAAAGCAACGCGATGAAGAAGTGTTAAGCAAATTCTGGCTGAGAAAATTACCACTTCCGATGCGGGGTCTAAACGGCATCTAAAGAAGCCCACTGTACACGCCGCAACCTCATAATTGGATGCAAGTTTTCTATACCTCGCGATTGACAGTTTAATTATTGCGATATGATGAAGTGAAGCAGTATTGTGGTCGCCTACTCGAGAGGGTAATAAGTCTGCAGTAACTTGCATCATTTCATATGACAACACAGCTTTCGCAGTAATTTACATCTAGCTGGAGCACCTTTAGCTTACAGGTTTTGTTTATTTAATTTTGATCTCCGAAACGCTCTGCCGTCAGTTCCCTCTGGTGTTTGTGTCAGAGTCAAACAAACTTGAAAGGCTGGCCTGAGCAGCGTCGGAAGATAGAAGCATGTATCCCTTAATGAGGTGCCTCTTTAGCAGTTTCTTCGTACAATCCTCTTGATCAGATTACACTTGAGATCGCTAAAATCGCGATGCCACTTATTATTTGGGGACACTTGTTATCTTTATTTCATATCGCGGGATTTGTCTCTTACGAAGGAAAAAATCTGCGCTTAGGCCACTTTGTTGCAATTACTTCACTGTGACCTCTCCAACACCGCTATATATCTTTGTGATTGATCCCCGAGCTGTTAAAGCAATATCTAAATGTTTTCGGTTAAATAATGACGACTAAGTCGGCACATTGAAAATACTAGCTACTAATGTACTTACGATGTCAATCAATCCCGACATTTATTCATATCACTAAACGTTGGCGGTGAAGAGTTCAATGATTTGCCTTTTCAAAGAAAATGGGTCAGATGCCTGATTCTGTTTCTTTTTTCGGGAATAAACCTTTCAATATGTTCACTACTTCATGTGCGATTTCATCCATCGGTATCTCATTCGCTTTTGAGCAGATCTCTGTGGATGACAGCAACACCGAAAAGACCGCATTCGTTACACCTTAGGGTGCATCCGTTAAAATCATGTAGTTAAGCCTATGTAAAGTTGCGACAATTTTCGAGTTTCTGATGGGCTGTCTCCTTAGGAACTTTGAATTGCTCTGCTTGTTTGTGCCACCTTGAAAATTCAAACCAGTATGCATGGTCTGCTTCGGAAACTTCTGCTGTGTTTTCTGATCTTGCTACGCATATCGTTTTCTCGATTTGGTTTGGTTTATGGGGTTTAACGTCCCAAAGCGACTGAGGCTGTGAGAGACGCCGTAGTGGAGGGCTCCGGAAATTTCGACCACCTGGGGTTCTTTAACGTGCACTGACATCGCACAGTACACGGGCCTCGAATTTCTCCTCCAAAGAGATTCATTGATTTTCTCGATGGCCTGTTGCCGGCAGTCTGCTTTTATTTTATGCGAAGCATACTACTTCAGCTACTACTTCAGCCCTTCACCGTGGTTATGCGCCTCCAAATCACGTGATACATGACGTCACACCACGTGACACGATGACGTCACGACAGTGGAGAAACGGGGGCCCACCTCGCGCCGTCGCTGTGGTTGTGCGCCTCCAAATTACGCGACACGATGATGCTTCGCATTCTCCAGGCTTAACCAAGTTAAGCCTCAGCCATTTTTATTTTTCATGTGTGCCTGGCTTCTTTGTTCGCTTTCTCCTTTGCAATTAGTGTTTTATTGTGACACGGTTATGTTTGCCGTTTAATGAATCCCCCCCCCCCCCCCCCAAGTATTGTCTGCAAGGGCCCTTAGGTTATCTGAAATAAATACACAAAATACAGAATAAACACTGAATTGGTTTCATACCTAAAGGACAGTTCATGTTTTTGTTTTCTTTAAATCTTGGTCCAAGTTACCCAGCACACCCTGTATACGTAGCATATACGTATAGACATCTGGCAGTCCTGGAACACGCCGTCGTTACAGTGGGTAGATCTTCATGCAATGCTGCTTACGAAAAGCGCCGTCAGACCTGTGTTCTAACATGTCGCCTTTAGCACTTACTTCACGAAATTGTACCGATAAGTTTACATCCATTGAATCACATTCAAAATCTGTATCGGCTAACTTAAAACGACAGTCTAAAAGAAATTGATCACATCGCTAGATTCCATGAGATGGTTTCATTTTGCTGGGCTGACTCAGAGAAATCCGCCCTGATATGCAAGCAAATGCTGGTGGTGGTACGCAGATTGACTGCTTTTGAGTGCTTTGATTTGCGAGCATATGCGAAGAACCTTTATATGTGACGTCAGAGGCGTCGTAGTCCTTCTTGAAGAACGGTTGTGATGTATAAGAAGAGACTTTCCGGGAGCATTCGAGCGCACTGAAATGAAGTGTGCGGAAGCAGACAAGTCGAAGCGAGCCGGCGAGAAAGAATTTTTCTTCTGTGATATCGGTTATCAATGCAAGCACGTGCCTATGACGTAGGACCATCTCGGTACATGCTATAAAAGCGGAGGCGTCGAAGAATACAACCACATTCTGTAGTGTAGGCGTGAACCGCCTTTGCAAGATTGCGCTCGAAAAACAACTCGCCGTGTGGTGGCGCTGCAAGCAGCCGTCTCGACCAGACGCACGTTCGCATCGCTCCGACTTTTTGAAGCTTTTTGGCCCGGACGTGTTTGGGCTAGGCTCCCAAAAATGAATGGGCCACCCCCATCGTGTTCCTCACCACCTGTGAACGACGGTTTCAACTCTTCCGCGTCAAAGGCTATCCCAGGAAACCAACCGGATGCATCGGATACGCCTACCGCCGAAACCGCCAACATGGCTCCGCAGCAGCCTCGGTAACATCGCTTTGCAGCGGCACAGATAACGCGGCCCAACCTGTCGCCGTGCGCGGCGCCGACGAAAGCATGGCGGATGACGAAGCCATTCAAGTGGTTGCGACGATACCTGTCTCCGACCCTTTCTCTGTTCTTTCCACGGAGAACAAGCCGGGAAGCACCCTTTCTGAGGTAGGATCTTGCACTTTTCCGTTTTCGAAATTTGCCAAGCAACCTAGAATGGGGTTAGGCACCTCGCGGATGGCTCATGAAAGCACTCGCTTAAAAGAACAAACGACACGGCGTAAAACATGGCCACTTGCAGATACAATACAATACGATACAATTTATTCACCACTTTTTCATACACAGAAGTCTGCTGGTCAGCCTAAGCACAAGGCGCTTGTTGGCTGACCTGGCAGTTGGTGGATACATCTTCAGTAAATTTTCTTTCCAAAGAAGTGATCAGATAGCAGGATTCTGTCCCACTCGTCACAGAAAAAAAAAGAGAAAATTGAGAACAAAAGGAAAAGGCCAGTAATACATAAGTACATATATGAAGGCAAGACACATGATGTATGCAAATAGGAACCGTTCACACCTGCAAAGCCATAAAAAATTTATTTCTTGCATTGTTGCTAAGCGCCACTTTCTAATGCTTTTCGCCATTGTTTTCCTTTGTTCAATATTGTAAAGGTGCTTGTTAAGTTCGTTAAATAGCGCAGGGACATAATAGTTCCTAGTTTTTTTCCGTAGTTTGTGAAAACTCTTCGCTTAATTATCTTTCTGTTTTCATAACAGTGACTTCTTTGTGTATAGATACTTTGAAATCACTTGCGAAATAGCGCTTCGTCAAATAAATAGCAGCGCAAGGAGACAAGGACTAGACCAGAGAACAAGGACGGCGTATCAGCGCCGTCCTTGTTCTCTCGTCTAGTCCCTGTCTCCTTGCGCTGCTATTTATTTGTTAAAGACATGTACCAACACGCCCAATTTTCCGCGTTAATCAAGCGCTTCGTAACTACCGAAAACCGAAACATTTCGCGTTCCTTGAGTATGCCTAGTTTGGAGTATTTCTCTTTTGTGGAGGCTGTGTGTAAGTCTGTGGCGTAACTGATACTATTTACTATTATTTTTATTAGTGTATCGACCTTCTGCATTTTGTATTCTGAGCATGTTCCATATAAAGTGACTCCATAGCGTAAAACAGACTCCACTAATGATTTATATATTGTAACTCTTAAATTAAGAGGACATTTCCCCCGCAGGTTGTAAATTAAAGCCGCCGTATTTCGTAACTTTTTTCTCAAGTGTTCGAAATGGTTATTATAAGTCAAGTGTTGGTCCAAAAAAAGGCCTAAATATTTAACCACCGACTCGGGTCTTAGTGGCACAGATTTACAAGTGCCACAAGTAGAAGTCACTGAGAAATATAAGTCACTGAGGGTAACCGGCTTATGTGGATTTCTGAAACAAAAATTTTGTTTTCTGAGTGTTGACGAAAATACAATTTTTTACCAAACCAGTCCATGATTTTATGTATGTCTTCTTGAAAACGAACACATCCTTTCTCGAAATCCATTATGTCAAGTATTATCGCGGTATCATCTGCATATTGATAAATTTTTGAAGTCAGTGGTAAACTGCCCAGGTCAGTAATATATATGTTAAAAAGTATTGGTTCTAAGGTGCTCCCTTGAGGTACGCCGTATTTGATTATTTTATTGCTACTATACTCATTGTCAATTAGGACACACTGTAATCGATTGGAAAAGTAATTACCAAAAAAACTGTTGAATTCACCTCGAAATCCGCAGGTATTTATTTAGCTTATTTATCATTAGGGCATGATCTATGGTATCAAATGCTTTGGTGAGATCCATGAAAAGACCTATAGCGACACGATTATTTTCGACCACAGTATGAACATAATCTGAAAATTGTTTCAGGAGTACTGTTGTGCTTTTGTTTTTTGTGAAACAAATTGCGCTGGATTATGCAGAGAAAATCTTTCACAAAACGACTGCATCACACAAGCGATACGTTTTTCTATTATTTGTGTTAAACAGCACAAAACTGCGATTGGTCTATAGTTCGTGTAATCGTCTTTTATACCGCTTTTATAAACAGGCCTCGTGATCGATATTTTCAGCTCTTGAGGTATAAGGCCGGTTTCAAATATGCCATTTAATATCTTTAGCATCAAATCCTTCGGCTTATTGAAATAGAAATTAAGTCACGAAATCGTACTTTATCAATCCCCGGTGGTTTTGTAAGCTTCATCTGCCTCATGATATTCCAAAGCTCTGTTTCGGATACTGGTGATAGAAAGGCTGTGTGTGCGCATGCGCGTACTGGCTTGAATTCATCACAGTTGCGACCATTTCGTACTCTTAGCTTTTCCGCGGCTCGTGCGAACGTATCGTTGAACTTTTCACATATCACCTGCGTGCTTTGGTTGGGAAAGTTCTTTTTGTTTGTATCCTCAATGCTCGCCTGTTTTGTTCTGCCCATTAGTTCATTTGCAATGCTCCATGTCTTCCTCCCGTCGTGCTTGCAAATTGCGAATTGATGTAAGAATCGCCTTCTAGCCTGTCGTATTTTTTCTGTGACAAGATTTCGTAATATACGAAACTAGTCTTTTTTCAAAATCTTCTGGTTGTCTTCTGCATCTTTGCCAAGCCTGGTCTTTTAACTAGCAGGGATTCATTATTTCATGAGTCATCCATTTATGGTGCGGATTTCTTTGCCGCAGGGTGACAGAAATATACGCACGATGATAAATACCTTGAAATATGTCACCTAGCTGCTTGTATGCATTTGAATGGTCAAGAGCTAACAGAGATCTAAAGTTAGTATTCGCGATTATTTCATTAAATTTTTTATTAACTAAAAGAGTCTGTTTTGCGCGGCTTCCCACACCATCGTTATTTTTTTCTGAGAATATCACGGCTGCCATAAAGTAGTGGTCAGCTAATTTGACATTGATCACGCCTCACCTATATGATTGTTTTACCCACCTAAACACAATGTGGTCAATGCATGTTCTCGTGATTCTCTGGCCCAAGTACTCTTCCCTGGTGTAAGCATTTATTACATTTGTAAGCCCATATTCCGCTAATAAATTAAGGTAATCAGCTGCCGCTGTTCTAGATTTTTGAAGGTTATCAATATTGAGGTCCCCAGCCAAAACAAGTCTTCTTTCATTGATATGCCTTTGAAGAAAAGGGTTCAGTTCATTCCAAAACTTTTTTGAATTATTGCCGGGCGGCCTGTACATTCCAGAGTGTGTATGCAACTTCTCTTTTGTTACTAGATAGCACTATGACTTTCGCGTGGTCAAAGTTCACATCAATCTTAAAACACATCCATGTGTCTTTCACAAAGATGGATACTCCTCAGCCTCTTCTGTTTTCACGGTTTAGCATGAACTTTTGATAACCATCTAAGCCATAGCAAGTCTGAACTCTTGATAACCATCCAAGCCATAGCAAGTCTGCTTGGTGTCGACCAAATTTACTTCAGTTAACACGATCACTTCAGAAGCCTCCCTGCTCGACAATTACACACATAGCTGATCCCAGTGCTTTCTTATGCTTCGTATGTTTATGCGTAGTATGCTTATTTCTTGACTTAAACATTCTTCACTGATCGCACTCTGCACGTTTTTATCCCATTAAGCGAATGATTCAAAAGGAGCCATTAGATTAACTTGCCAAGTCATTCTGTCTCATTTTTAATCAGTGGAGCACCTTCAATCTTCCTAGCGAAGATTTTACCATTCCTCATCCAAACAAACTTGTAGCCCTTCCGGTCTGCAATGCTTCGGCATTGCCAAAACAACTTTTTTTGATTACGCGTCTCAAGTTTTAATTTATGAACGCCTTTTCACTTCGGAGGGTGTTTTTCTTTGACAACCATACGTCTCGAGTGGCTTTGTCGGTGAACCTTACAATGATTGGCGGAATTTTACCTTTTCCTGTTTTGATTCTGGGGATTGCTTCAAGTGACTTTTGTTCTGGCGCCTCTAATCCTAGCTTACTGCTCAAGTCAGATACAATTCCTTGTATTCCATGTATTTCAATGCTTTTGCGCCTCGAGTATCGTTCGGCGTTGTCTACACTTTCTTTTAGCTGCACAATTTCTTCGTCCTTCGCGGCGACCTTTTGAAGCGAAAAGCTTCACTAGGCTCGTCAACAACGCGCTTCGCGTGAGCCACCCCTGGGCGCCGCCGCGGCGCGCCCTTCCTTCTCCTCGCCACCCCTCCCTTCTCCTCCTCGCCACCTTTTACCCTTCGCCGCTGCTAGCGGTTCTTATTGCGTTATCGCAAGGCGTTGCGATAACGCCCGAGCGGCGGCGGCGTACATAAGAGGGCACGCGCCGCGGCGCGCGCTGCGTCGTTATTTCTCCTCCTCGCCATCGGTTAACCGCTTGGGACGGTTGGGACGGCGGTCTCCGTCCCAAGAGAAGGTTCTTTCGCAAGGCGTTGCGAAAACGCACGCGTGAGCGGCGGCGGCGGCCGTAGAAGAGGCGCAGACATTCGCCATGGAAAGAAAAGAAGACCCAGAAGTGGTAGCGAGGGAGTTGGCTCAAAATCTACACCGCTACCGTGGTGCTCCCAGTGCATTGTGCGCGAACTGCGACAGCCATGACGTCAAACAAAGCATAACTGCAGCTTTTCGCGTGTATATCCAGGCTTAACCAGAGCTAAGCCACTGCCAATTTTTTAGCCAGTTCCTCTGTTGCTTCTTTTAACTTTCCAAATTTGATTTCTTGGTTTTGCGCCTTTTCAAGAAGTTCATCGTATTTTGAAGCTAGCAACTCCATTCATTTTTCAATTGCGTCTGTTGTTGTGAATTGGCGATCTACTTTCTTTTCCAGACCTTCCAGGCGCACTAAAACTTTGGCGAGCATTTCGTTCATGCTCGCTATCTGCTCACCTAATTCCTTTGACGCACCTGAGCGGTTGTGCTCTGTAATCTTGTGGTCATCTTCCTCACTGCTTTCAGATTCCGACAATTGGTTGTCACACTTTCTACATTTCCAGCCAACGATTTCCGATAGCTATAAATGCTCGCTTCACGGATGCGCATTATCGATCGCTAGGCTCTGCCTCAGCGCCCATAGTCACCCCATTGGGCAGAATCGATCACTTGGCTGATAATGAACATACTGAAGATGATTGGCAGCCTGTTAGGCGAAAGAACAAGGCCACAGCCGCCGATCCAATCAGTGTTAAATGTAGAAATTGATAGAGAAAATGAAATTGATTGATAGACTGTGATAATTAAGCTAACCTCACCTGGACAACTAGGGACATTCCCCGCACACTGGCTGCACGAAGCTGTTGGCAATGAACTTCGAAAAATTCATTTTCACTCTGGCTTTCAAGTACGGCCTCTTGAACGAAGCAATCAGTTTGCTGTCGACATATCGCATATGCATGCCAGAGACAACACGATGCATAGCGGTCATCAGGCCTTACGCCTTAAGCGCCGCGTCTCTGCGCGTGGATGGGGGTTCAAGGAGGTGGTGCTCCGTCAGATTACCTTGGCACTCATAACATCCAAAATCCTGTACGCATATTCGTACATGCGGCTTAACACAACCCAACGCCTTCAGCTTGAGCGAATCAAACACAAGGCGATGCGCCTGGTTACTGGTCTGCCGCAGTACTGCCCTGTAGTGAACCTACACGCATGCAGCAAAATCAATGCCCTGCGGAATCTGGCAGAGCAGCAATCGCTAGCCCAGTGAGTCCGTCTCTCCACAACGGCAACTGGCAGACAGATCCTGCGGGCATTAGTCTACAACGTTGACAATTTAGAGCCACTTTCGTCCGCTGTCCCACCATGGGAACTGATCGACTTAGTAGATGGTATGCCATTACCAAAGAACATCAGTTCGGCTAATCCTCAAAGGCACAAAGCTGCCGCCAAACGACGCGAGAAGACATCATACAAGCTAGCCCAGGAAGGAGCCATCCAACTATACACAGACGCCGCTCAGTTTCAACACTGCGCCGCTATAGCTTGTCACGACTCTGTGTCAGATACCTCTGTAGTTCAACGGCTTTCCGAGGAACACACCGTCACCAATCTCGAACTCATTGCCATACGACTTGCCATTACTCGAATAGTAGACAGGCAAGATCCGGCTCCTTGCACCTCCCCTGTTTACACAGATTCACAAGCAGCGTACACCGCCTGCCGCGCAGGGGGAGCTGACTATACCGTTCTTAACACTATTCGAACAGAAGCCCGTCGCCTGCCAGAGGAGGGCTACACTTTAATTATCAAATGGATTCCTGCACACTAAGGAATCACTGGAAACGAAAAGACGCACCAGGCAGCGCGCCCAGCAGCTCTTTCCGCACCTTTGCCCGGATCCACATTCATTTGCGCTTCTTGGCCCCCTAATGACGTTGCGCACCCGTCGTCACCCCATATGGATAGGGCGTATACATGGCATCGCGCACAACGCTATCGTCGCATCATACTCCTGCACTTGGCCAACCCTGAGCAACTATATCGCCGTCCACATAGCACAATCCGGAGAGTGGAGGCAGTGCTCCTTCGCCGAGCCCAAACTGGCCAGCTTCTATCACCAGCGAAGTTGCGCCCTATAAACCCGCGCTCATACCCGACTCCTCAGTGCCCGACGTGCCCTGCCAGAGGCACGGCCGAACATCTCCTGTGGAGCTGCCCTACCTTTGACGCAGCACAGAAGAGAGCACTCAAGTTCCTGAGCGGGCTTCGACCTGGAACCCTGCAGGAATGGGTCGATCCGCCATCCCAAATCGGGCCATCAGACGCACTCCGGCTGTGGCGAACTTTACTTTCTTACTTCAAGGAAGATGAAGGGCCAGGCCATTACTTCGCGGAGCCGACCTCGGGACGACACTACCTCGAGGAAGAAGATAACTTCTCCAAGGCTGAGCTTCCACTGCATATAGTAGAGTACCAGGGCAAGGCTATACTTACACTTCTAGGCCGGGATTGGCTTGAAAAGTTGCAGCTTGACTGGCAAACCTTCAGTATTGTCGAAGAGAACACTGATGTCAGTCCTCTGCGAAAGACATTTCCAGAAGTTTTCCGTACAACACCAGGCATAGTTCGCAATTTCGAAGCTAAAACAGCCATAGACCAGAATTGTACGCCTGTGTTCTGCAAAGCTAGGTCCATGCCGTTCGCTGCTAAAGAGGCCGTCAGCGAAGAACCTTGTGAGCTTGAAAATCACGGCATTTTAAGAAAAGTTGCGAGCCGCAAGTGGACGACGCCCACCGTACCTGTTCCGAAGCGGGGTGGCGGAATCAGAATTTGCGGAGACTACAAAGTAACAATCAATCAAGTACTCCAGACTGATTGTTACCCGCTCCCGCTTCCTGAGGATTTGTACTCAATGCTAGTCGATGGTAAGGTATTTTGTGCGCTGGACTTGTCCTCTGCGTACCAGCAAGTGCCTCTCAGTGAAGGTTCCAAGCCACTGCTCACGGTAAATACACATCTGTGGTTGTACGAATTCCAAAAGGCTCCTATTTGGAATTGCAAGCGCGCCAGCTTTATTTCAGGTCATGGTGGATACAGGACTAGAAAGAATTCCTAACGTCGGGTGCTATACAGACGTCAACAGCACGGGCAACAGTAGAGAAGATTGCTACACAACTGCCACGAAAGTTCTGCAAAGATTCAGCGACCACAACATAACGCTCAAAGAGGAAAACTGCAAGTTTTTCGTGATTTGTCTACCTAGGACACAAGGTTTCGAAGGAGGGCATTTATCCCACCGCTGAAAAGATAAAAGCAGTACGAGACACCCCGGAGCCCAGCAACATCACAGAACTCGGGGCCTACTTGAAAAAAATGAACGAGTATCCGTCGCTTCTCTGAAACACCTATAGAGAATCAGGGTTGCTTCCCTGAAGCATCACCGGACAATGTAGAAAACTTATGTTCAACCGAAATTCGTCCTCGCGGACTATATACTGAGTGCGGACTATCCAATCAAAAACTTTGTTTTAGGCCGAAATTTGTCGTTGCGGTGTATCGACCGGGTGAGGACTACAGACCGGAAAATACGGTAGTCTACGTTTAGCTAAGTATATTTTTTTCCCTATCAGATCTGGCTCCTTAGGCATAAGTTTTCGCGACTGCTTCTTGGTAAGATGGCGTACAATGACCAATGCAACCTCGGATAGTTCTACCAACACCCCCATATGGATGAGTCATTCTTTGAAACCAATGCATGGTCACTACAAGTGAACTCCTTATGGAGAAGGTGTAGAGAGAATGCGGGAGTGAGGTGGGGATAAGTGCTTTGATTACCCTCATGGTATCTGACTGACGCATCATACCTGCTCGGAAATGAATGCACTGATGCAGTGAAGAACACACCCGAGAGATGACAGCATCTGGACTGGGATGCATCCCCCCAAAGGTCGATTCACACCACAGCCCATTAACATAGGCAAGTTTTCCACAGCAAACACGTACAAGCGCAAAAAAAAAAACACGGACAGAGAAAGAGACTTGGACAACACGAGCGCTTCTGTCTCTCTCTGTCCGTGTTTTTTTGCGCTTGTACGTGTCTGCTATGAACCAACTAGCCCAAAGGTCTGTACTCCTGGGGCGCGATTACGAGTCGCTCAAAATCGTCTCAATCGGAAAGTGTCTCAAAAAGTGTCTCATTTGCCCCGTTCCTATTGGTCGGTCGTGACCAGCGGCCATATTGTTTTTTTGCGTCACCGGCCGACGTCATAAGTGTGCCAAAAGTGTTGACGTTGCTCACCTAATTATGCGAGCCGATTGAGACGATTTCTTGCGACTAGAACGAGTGGTCTCAAACCGCTCGAGACAGAAAATGGCGGTTGTTTACATGGCCGGTGGCCGCGCGAGCAGCGGTGTAAGAGGGTGCATGAAGACGGTTTTGACGTGCCGGACGAGTTGTTTCGACGTTTTGACATAGGAAGGAGCATAATGGCTGTGCGACGAACTCGCCGTTGAACTTGGAGGTGTGCGGGTGAGTGCGCGGTCAGTGGAGCGGCAAGTGCCTGTGCGCGCCTTCGCCGCCGGTGGGTTTCAAGACACCGTAGGAAATGAAGTAAACGTCGGCGTAGCCCAACCGACTGTGCAAGTGTTTGCGGTGAGTTGCGGAGATCACTGTCAAAGTTAAGTCGCAGAAGGTGCGCGCTTTCCGGCGAGACCCCTCAAGACAAGGCGGCGGCGGCGAAGGTGGACTTCCTTCGCATAAACTTTCGCCACCGCAGTATCCCCGGCGGCGTCATCCGAGCATCATCCGAACGGAACGGCACCACCAACACGAATATCAAGTGCTTAACCCGAAGCGGGCGGCATGAGTTGGTTACGAGGCGGAAGAGTGATTGTTGCCGCAGTGACCGGGCGTGCCGGCTCTTAATTCCCGCAGTGAGATTGCAAGCTCCCATCAGCTCCCATCAGCTGCACCGGTCTGCTTCCGTATGTCGGCAGTTGCTGCTGTGTGATTATTCATGGTCGCCGGGTATTTTCTGAACAAAAATAAATATAATCACGCATCGCCCTTGGAGCACATTTGCCATCGATAGCAGCAAGGTGAGTTCACACTGGCGAGTCGCGGAGGTCGCGCGACAGGCTTAAATCGATTTATTACGCTCCCTCCCCGCTTTACATGTGCTTCGCAAACCGTAACTAATTGACCGAAATCGGTCGCCTAGAATACTAGCGCGACGATTGCAACTCGCCAGTGTGAACTTGCCTTAAAGCTGCCTTCGCCGGTTTTCGAGCCAAGCGCTCCTTCCAAATTGTTCTCGGCAGACTCGTAGCAATCACTGCCTTTAAACAGATTTTTCCGCGCACTTAAGACGTCTGCGCAGTACTTTGATTCTGCGTAATGTGTAAAAAAAAGAGGACAGCCGTCGAATCAGCTGATTTTTTTTCTGGCTGCCATGTTTACGATGGCTGAATATGTGCGTGGAGGGATAAGGCTGAATCGGTTGAATCAGGCGGCAGCTCACGCCGCCTAGCCGCCGCTACCGACGCTTTTCCAGCGTCAGCGCACCCTCGCGGCAGCAAAAGTGACTGAAGAGCAAACTTAATTGCAAAACTGAGGACGCTTCTTCTTTTGCTTCATGTCGTTGAGTTTGAAACATAGTTTGTTAGCGAAATAAAACATTCTTCAAATTATTAACGGCGTGTTTACAGAAAAACTTTAGCATACGGTCCCTTATTGCGCAACTAAATGCTTCCTGGGTGGAACCCTACTATTAGACACCACAACCTCGCTGCTAATTGGTTGATTCCGCGGTCAATGACTCGCGGTGTCGTCATTTTGACGTCAGAGTCTCAAAATTGAGACAAAAACTCGTAATCGCGCCCCTGAGTTCCACTGCAAAACCGGAAATGGGAGTGGCTTGAACACTGGCGCTTAAAGGCGGGGACACATGTGCGAAAAGGGCGTGCGATTCACTGCGGCGCGTCGTCGCGACCGTCGTCGCGCGTCGCATGCGTCCAACCTGCTGGATGTCAACGGCGAGCCGCGCGCGGCAAACGCAACGACGGGAAGCAGAAGCCAGTGCGAGCGCGGAGAGCGGCAGCGTCATGACGTAGAGCGCGAGGCTCAGGGCGCTCGGAGCCGAGCCACGCCGGGGCGGTCTGCCAACTTTGATGCCGGCCGCCGGCGACTGAAAAGCGCGCTAGTATTGTTTGTTCACGTTCTAGCAAGCCCAGGGATAGATGCATGTCAAAATTGCATTATTTCTGACAATCGTTGGCCAATACCGAGTTGCTCGTAAAAGTGATGACGGCGATACAAACAAATTTCATCCCACAGCCGCTTCGGTGCTGGTGCTACTTGGTGCGGTTCGCCTGCCGTCTGCTAGCTCCATTTCTGAAGGCGTCGTGGAAATCGAACATATCATTTATTATGGGACGAGTTCGCAGTAAAGCGATATGAATAGTAGGCCGTTTATTGCGAAAGCAATACGGCTTGCACTTTTCTGCCATCGATGGTTGTGGCGCATTCTAAAACAGAGGCGCATCACGTGACCGTGTGACGTCACGACAGACCGAGAGCCGGGGCCCCAGCCTGCGCCATCGATGGTGGAGGTACAGCATTACACGCCGGCTGAGCCGCTGCCGAGAGAGGGCGCTCGCTAGAGCGGTATAAAACGGGAGTGGGGGGGGGGGGGGGGGGGGGGCTGCAGCTGCGCTCCTCTCAGTGCGCTATGTCGGATGATGTGTACAAGGCGAGGCTGGAACGATCTGCTGCGTCCAAGCGATGGCGCCGCGCCGAAGAAACAGACGAAGAACGTTAGCTAAACAACGTGCGTATGCAGCAGCCTGGCGAGCACGCTGGTCAACATCGCTTGATGCGGGTGCATCTACAAGTGCAGGGCCAAGTTTAATGAGTGGTGTTTACCTTTCCTCGTATCTTTCAATTCTCTTCTATCTGCACGTGGCAGCAGTGGCGGCTCGGCTGGAGCCAGTAGGCAGGCCTGTGCACTTTCCTTTCCTCCTTCTCTCAGTCGCAACCAACCAACCGTCGGCGCAGAGCGGAGGTAGACACGGCGGATGCGGGCTGAAGAAACGGATGAGTTGCTTTCGCAATTTCCGGGCTTAACCAAGCTGAGCCTCTGCCAATTTTTTTTTTTATTATGGCACAGGCGACTTCCGAAGCGCCGTCAGCTGCGGCTTCGACGCGAAACCAGCTAGGCCTAGCGATGACTAGGGCAGGCGGCGTTGCCGCAGGCGGTGTCGTTGCCGCAGGCGGTGTCGCTGCGGAAAGATCCTCTTTTGAACAGTCGTTGCTCGAATCTAATACCCCTGTCACACTAGCAAATTTAATGTCATTCGAACCTAATGGCATTCGATGCATCGAATGTCATTTGGTGTCTTTCGGTGCTACACGGGAAAAAATAATGTCATTCGAAAATGGTGGCGTCGACGATCAGTGAAAAAAAAATAGTCCAACTGAACGACATCAGCGCGCATAAAAGATGTTTGAAATTGTTGTGCAGTGTTTCAAAACCGGGTGAGAACATTTGTGCGCCGTATTATAGGCTTAAAATATTATTTGCGGCCATTCTGCACCACTTTAGCCATCAAAAGCCAAGCCAAGTACAAAGTCAACCACAAATCTGATAAATGTAAACAAACAAAATGGCTGACATGGCGGCGCGCGGACACGCGCGGAGCTTGGAAATGACTTCCAAAAGGTGAACTGCTCAGTTACGTCTTTAAGAACTTTCGAGCTTAACGAACATGGCACGCCAATCAGCAAGAATCACGCATCCCAAAATGACCGACGGTCGCGGGAAAGACGCTGCTTCACGCTCGGCCGCTGCTGTAGGCTGCTGAGACCGAGAGTAATAGCTATCCACGACAGCCTCTAGTGTGAACAGATTCACACCAACATTAACTTTTTTTTCAGCAGACCTAAATAAATGCACTTTCTAGGTTTGGCAGTGTGCGCATTATTTTTTCGCGTCGCTTGTTTCTGCTGCGTATCTGGTGTCCAGAGTACGCATTCGGTTCGAGACCGAATGCGAATGAGTTCCCCTAACTCATTCGATGGCGAATGTCATTCGAACCTAATGACATTACATGTTCCCGTGTAGCAGTCGATTAATGACATTAGGTGCTAATGTCATTCGATTCGAATGACATTAAATTTGCTAGTGTGACAGGGGTATAAAAAGCATCGTCTCTGGTACATGGCTGTTTTGTATATTCTTGTGCGAACGTGAAGTACGCCGGGCGTGCCGGCCGGCGAGCCTGGATCCCGTCTGCCGCCGTTATGATCACAAAAACGAGCTAAAGTGTGTTTTTGACTTAAATAATAAACCCCCTGATAAGAAATGTGAAAAATGTGTCATTTTTGAGGATCGCTGACCAATACTGAGCTGCTGGTAAAGGTAACTACTGTGATACGAGCAAACTTCTTGCCACAAATGCCTCGCAGCTGCCGCTGGCCCGGCGTTGGGGACCGGTTATCTCGGTTATCTCGCACGATTTGTTTAAGCATGCCAGTGATTTCAATTGAATCAGTTCACAATCTGTAGAATCAAATAGCGTTTCGACACGGTTTCCTTTTTTTTCCGCCTTTCACTTGCATGTGAAGGTGCAAAAAACACATATGACGTCGCATTGGTCTCGCTGTTAGCGCACTCAGAGACGTCGTTGGTCCCAGATACATGAGCGGTTCCAGATTGGCGCAAAACGGTTAGGCTGTGAAAAGATTTGGAAAGATGGTTTACTTATGGTGTTTCAAAATCCCAAAGCGACTCTAGCTATGAGAGACACCGTAGTGAAGGACTGCGTAAAATTTCGACTTCCTGGTGTCCTTTAACGCACACTACACGCATCTGTCATTTCGCCTCCATCGAAATGAGACCCGCACGGCCAGCATAGAGCCCTCGTCAACGAACCTACGCTGTGGCATCAACACCCGTCGCAGTGAATACGGGGGCGCACACTCCGCGCAGGTGACTAATTTGTCCAGCCGGTTCCTTTATTAAGGATGCATTATTTATTTATTTGTCTGAGAAGAATTTATTTATTTGAAAAGTCTGAGCTACGAAATCCTTTACCGGATTGAGCAATACTTCCGGCTCGTTAGAGAAATACTCTCGTCGAAAACGGCTTACATTGGTGTCAAACACCTCCTTTATATTAAGCGTGCCCGTTTGTAGAAAGGTGCACGAATATTCTGAAACTTAGCTTGAATCGCCTGTTAAAAACCTGCAATGTTCCTCTCGCATTTAGCCTCCATCGAAATGCGACCACGGGCCATCTTGATTGCCTATGGCCTAAAATGACCACGATTGATATGTTGCCGTTATGAACGGCAAGAATAGCTCTATTTAAAAGGGTCGAAATAATTGCGAATGGCTCTTTTTGATGATGTAGGCGACGAACTGGCAATACTACCAGCGCCGAATTCACCGAGCTTACTGCAATCGAGCCTAACGACGCTACTCCGTACTTGCTAGGGCCACCTAATGGTACCGTCTAACGGACAATCTCATTGTCTCTTCACCACTACCAGGACCTCGGAAATTGCAGCGAGCTTTCAAGAAGAGACGTCCGTGCTGGCAGTAGGGGAAATATTGACGGAGGCCCTTAGAAATGTCCACCCTTTCCCCTTCCCGGCTCAGTTTATCCTACTGGCAGACGCTGGGTGGAGAGCTGGCGACTCCACTACGCGTACCTGCCGCGGGATTTTACAACGGGCCCGAACTGCGACCTGCATCGCTGCGCAGTGAATTCAGACAGACCAAAAGCCATTTATATTCAATAAAACGAAATATATTTAAAAGAATCGAAAGCAGTGCCTAGTCAAGGCCTCTGTGGTTGTCGCCGTCCCCAGACTCCTCGTCCTCGAAGGAGAGGAGGCAATCCAAGGTACAGCGACACGGCTCGCCGTAACGCAGTGCGTCTTCCAAACCCTCGTACTGAGGCCTGCACCTGTAGCCCTGCGCGTGGTAGATGCATTGACAGGAGGTGACATGCTGCGCTGGCGGCTCCTGCTCTTTGCGATCATCGGAGCCATTGGACCAGTTCGGCTGCTCATCGGCCATCCACACCAGTGCTTGAAGCAGCATGTTGCAGTCTTGCAGAATGCTGCGTTGGTAGGGAAGCCACGGCTGCAATGACGGAAACCACTTGAGGAAGCGTTCTTGCGCAGCATGGTCATCGTGCTGCTCTTCGACGTCACCATCTGCAAATACGAGAGAAGAAGAGCGCATACTTATTATTCACGAAATCGATGAGGAAAGTCACATGTACAACTATCTGGGATAAAAATTTTGCGAATTGTAAGGCAGTCTTACGGAAATACTGAAGGTAGTGGTGCTTCGTAGATGTAGCTAGATATTTCTCTTAAATTTTTCCATCTATCGCATCGAACAATTAAAACCAACGGGGAACGCTTCTGACGAAAAGAAAAACGGTAAAAAAAATGCGAAACTGCCGTCGGGTGATCTCCGAATATATCATTGTTACAGTGAAATCTTACGGTATTCATAGTTCATAAACGGTCTCTCACCTAAAAATTCTTCTGCCCAGAATTGTTGCGTATTCTTGCGCGGGGGTCACTCTTTAGAACGTACAGGGTCCGTCAAAAGTTCCCAGGCCACATGGTCCGCTTTTCATCGGTGTATCCTGGCACTTAAGATTCCGATAGAGCTATCGAGGTTCTCAGATGGTAGAACGATCCTTCTATTTCCTACATATTTTGAGCTTGGAGGGTATCTCAACAGCCCGACTATGCTGCTCAAAAGCAAACCCTGTGGCCTTGGAACTTTTGACGGACCCTGTACGTTAGAAATTCTTATCGCAAAACCATATTTCACAGGTTCCTTCTTTGGTGTTTTGGACAGACCCATCACCCAAGGGTCTCAAAGTAGGCATGCAAAAAGGAACTGCAACTTTCAGATAACTACAAGGGGCCGTCCGCTATAATCGCTGTTTTTGTTTAACTTGTGCAAAACGCGGCGATAAGTTCAAGCGACGCGAGAGCCCATTCGGCAAAAGGCAAAACAAAAGAAAGCACTTACCAGAACGGGAACCAGAAGACTCGTCGTCCGACGTATGCTCTTTGGGTAGCTGCATATTTCGATCAAATACGCGTGATGTCCTGATAGAAATGCTACAAACCACGTTGTCCGTCTACCCTCAATTAGAGATGGCATTTTTATACCTTGGAACCTGGTTCTTTCCTTACCCTTGCCAGGTCAGCTGACGGGCATGGGTGCTCTGTCCACTGCGCTGGTGGACAGCGCAGTGGACAGCGCTGTCCACCAAAAGCTTTTCCCGGCGAAAGCTTTTCCCAGAACATCTGACTCCCCCCCCCCCCCCCCCCCCCCCCAATCCTTAAGGGAGAATAGTGCCCTTTCTTCCACCCATCCTCCAAATCTTTACTTCCCTTTGCTTTCTAGCTTGCTTTGGTCTTGACAGTGTTTGAATAATGTTTGGGAGAGGGTGTGTGCCCCTATCTTACCAACACCGTGCGTCACATCCATATTTAGCACCCTGGTTTTTATGTGGCATTTTGCAGGTGAAGGCCTCTGGCTTCCAATGACAGCACTCTTTTCTGTCGAAGCCCGCATTCTTGGAATATTTCAGGGATCCTAAGTTGGTTTAGCTCCAGTAGTCATGCCGCTCCCATTTCCGGTTTTGCAGTGGAAAACTTGCCGACGGTGATACCAAGAACGTGAGAGCCACATGTTTGGTCCTTAGGTTGGATTGTGCAGCGAACGTGGACTGACAAGTGCAAATCCTGTTCCGGGAAAAATTTACTTTTAACATTGATTTTGCACTAATGACTGGACAAACCCTCCCCCTGCCAAACGTCCTCATAAACACTTTGATCCTAACTATGGCCTATCCTGTTTACTAAAACAAGGGAACTGCGATAAACAGACACGGACGAGGAGAGGACATGGACGTGTCTTCTTTTAGAGTAATTCCCTTCTTTAAGTATGTACGACCGACTCGCCCAACAACGTGCTCTCTTAAATTACTGTATTTAGAGTGGTGTTGACGCATTGCTGGAGCAAATGTTCTTGACGAAAGCAGCTGACCGTGGTGGCTTTCGCATCGGAGTTGAGGAAGTCGACGAACTCCTGTCACTTGACCACGTCGAATTCCTTTACGCACGAAAGTGAAGTCTTCATAGCGAGTGGTGGTCAGGTTCATGGGCTTATCCAAAACAGTCTCTGATGCAGCCACACGGCTGACGTTGATAAAACGGCTAAGCCTCAAACACAGGGTTGTTGATGGGGAAGGGGCACCAGAACCATGCCTCGTGATGGCTACAGCTGCAACCACCTTCTTCAACATTAGGAACAGGCTGCTCAATGGCTTGGCCTATACAGTCGGGTTCGCCGCAGCTCTCGCAAATGCCGTCAGACGTCCAGGAATCATCAGCTGAGGACAGCAATGACAATGGCGAGGGAGATGTCCGGCAACGAGCTTCTTCAACATTAGGAACAGGCTGCTCAGTGGGTTGGCCTATACAGTCGGGTTCGCCGCAGCTCTCGCAAATGCCGTCATAGGTCCAGGAATCATCACCTGAGGACAGCAATGACAATGGCGACGGAGATGTCCGGCAACGAGCTTCTTAAACATTAGGAACAGGCTGCTCAGTGGCTTGGCCTATACAGTCGGGTTCGCCGCAGCTCTCGCAAATGCCGTCGGAGGTCCAGGAATCATCAGCTGAGGACAGCAATGACAATGGCGACGGAGATGTCCGGCAACGAGCTTCTTTAACATTAGGAACAGGCTGCTCCACGGGTGCTTGTTGCGCGGGGTCGCCCGCAGATTCGGGCTGGCCGTAGCTCTCGGAGCACACGTCCGAGCTCCAGGGCCCTTCGACCGTGGACAGCGACGGCAGCGGCGACAGAGGCTGATTCAGGAAAGCTTGCAGGCCGTCCGACAGGGCTTGGGATGCAATAGGTAGGGCCTGGTAAATAGGCTCTTGGCCCTCGTCAACAGCACCCCACGAAAGCAACGACTCCGTCTCCTGCAATCCTTCTTCATCCTCACTGTTGGAGTCACTCTCCTCGTCCAAGACATCAACTGTAAATACGTCAAAAAAAAGGCGAATCATGTTAACTTGTAAATAGATTATAGGACTACAGGCCCCAAAATTTTTCGAGCGTGTTTTCTTCTTTCAAACGGTGTGTTATACATTGGAATGCCAACCAGCCTAGCTCTTAAAGCAGGCTGGTTCAAGTGCTGCAGTGAGTTAAAACTACGGGTCACCGTTTGTATTGCAGCTTTCCGTACCTCAAATGACCTGAACGTCAGCCAGGCGTCACAACCATCACTCGTTGATATAGTCCTTAATTAGGTGTATATAGTCCTTTAAGTAAAGTAATAGTTGTTAACTATCACCGATAGGCGCCCGATTTACCAATTTTTTAAACCACACGCCTGCGGGACGGCGCAAAGCGACGGGGATGTCATCACACAGATGTCAATGTACTGTGCACGTTAAATGCAGTAAACTTAGTAATAACGACAGGCTTAAGAGTTCGCTGGCCTCACGCATGCGTTCGCATGACAGTCCCTTTCGACCCTTCCCCTTTCCAGAGTCGTTAAACTACTTCAAAGTAGTTTAGCAACTCTGGTTCGGCCAGTGCGTCGTCTGCTTTCGAAGCGAAAAGCTTCACTGCAACGCTGCGCAGTGAATTCAGACAGAACAAAATGAACTTCCATTCAAAAAAGCGAAATGTATTCACACGAAACGAAAGCATCGCCTAGACAAGGCCTCTGTGGTTGTCTCCGGCCGCAGACTCCTGGTCCTCGAAGGGGAGGAGGCAATGCAAGACACAGCGGCGCGGCTCGCCGGAATTCAGGGCGTCTTCCAAACCCTCGTACTCCGGGCTGCAGCTGTAGCCCTGAGCGTGGTAGGTGCACTGGTAGGAGCTGATCTGCTGTGCTGGCGGCTCTTGCTCTTCCGGTTCATGGTCCAGTCCGGGTTCTGATCGGCCAACCACACCGGTGGTTGAAGGAGCATATGGCAGTCTGGGAGAATGCCGGGGTGGTAGGCGAGCCACGGTTCCAGTGACGGCAGCTACGGGCGACACGTTCTTGAGCAGCATCGTCATCGTGCTGCTTTTCTAAGTGACCAACTGCAAATACGAGAGGAGAACAGCGCATATTTATTATTCACGAAATCGATGAGGATAGTGACATGTCCAAAAATTTCTGATAGAAATTTTGGGCATTGTAAGGTACTCTTATGGAAATATTGAAGGTAATGGTCCTCTCTTCTGATATGTAGCGAGATATTTCTTTTAAAATATTTCCATCGATCGCATAAAACAGTTCAAACTTGGAACGCTTCTGAGAAAACAGTAAAAACGGTAAGAAATGCATGACTGCCATCGCGTGATCTCCAGATATATCGATTGTTATAGTCAAATCTTACGTTATGTGAAAAAAAATACGTTCCCGAACTATTTCTCATTTCAAAATGCTTCTGTCCGGAATGGTTGCGGATGCTTGCCCACAGGGGTCACTCTTATCGCTCAACCGTATTTCCCACATTCCTTCTTTGGTGTTTGGACAAACCCATCGCCCGAGGGTCTCAAAGCACACATGCAAATCGAAACTGCGATTGTCAGATAACTAGAAGGAGCCGTCCGCTGTAATACCTGTTTTTGTTTAACTTGTGCAAAGCGCAGCGGTAGGTACATGTCCAAAAAGGCAGTTGGCAGAACAAACAAACACTTACCAGAACGGGAACCAGAGGGCTCGTCGTCCGACGCATGCTGTTTTGGCAGCTGCATATTTTCATCAAATGCGCCTGATGTTTTGCTAGAAATGCTGCAGACCAGGTTGTCCGTCCACCGTGGGTTGCAGACGGCCTTTTTATACCCTGGAACCTGGTTCTTCCCTCACCCTTGCCTGGTCAGCTGACGTGTATGCGAGCTCTTTTCACTACGCTGGTGTTATCAGTGAAAGCTTTTCCCAGGACCTCTCATTTTTCCCCACAATCCTAAAGGGCGAAGTATTGCCCTTTCTTCCACCCCTCCTCTGAATCTTGACTTCTCCTCTTTGCATTCTTCCTTGCTTTGGGCTTGACAATGTTTGAATAATGTTTGAGAGATGGTGTGTGCCTGGAGTTCTTACAGACCACATGCGTCACGATTATCTTTGGCACCCCAGTTTTTGTCTCGCATTGTACAGGTGAAGGTGAAGGCCTCCGGTGATAGCACTAGATGGAGAGGGTGTATGTCCCCGACCTTACCGGCCACATGCGTCACACCCATCTTTAGCACCCTGGTTTTTGTGTGGCATTGTACAGGTGAAGGTTTTCTGGCTTCCAGTGACAGCACTCTTGTCTGTAGAAGCCCGCATTCTTGGAATAGTTCTGAGAACCTTAAGTGGATTAAGCGCCAGTATTCATGCCGCTCCCATTTCCGGTTTTGCAGTGAAAAGACTTGCCGTCGGTCATACCAAGCACGTGACAGCCACATGGCTTGGTCCTTAGGCTGAATTGTGAAGAGAACGTGGACTGACAAGTGGAAACCTGTTCCGGGAAAAATTTACTTTTTTCAACATTGATGTTGCACGAATGACTGGAGAAACCCTCCTGTCGTCAAACGTCTATATAAGCACTTTGATCCTAACTATGGTCTATCGAGGACAAAAGCATCTCTCATATCTCTCCAATTATCCCTGTCCTGTGCCCCTTGTGGTCACCGAATATTTACTATTGCTCATCGACTGGTCAGGACACCAGTTCCAAAAATTATTGCACAGGGACATGAGCAGAGGTGACAAAATAAAACGAGTCACCACTTTGACAGCTGAAGATATCACAAAATATATCAATTAAAGGACGTAGAAACACAGCAGTTTGAAACCTTAATATCCAATTTTGCGAAGGCTGATTTGAGCCGCTATTAACAAGGAAACATAACGAATCGTTAGTTTTTGTTGAGATGGGAAACAAATATGGCATCTGCTAAGGCCATGTTTGTCATCCTGACAAGAGGTTCCTTACAAGATGGCCCATATAACATGGATCAACATTTAAATAAAAAAAAAAACAATCTTTCTAAGGACACGTAACCCTATGGAAGTCTTCAGCCGTCATGTTTTATAGCAGCTTATATTACTTGTACGCTCAGTGTACCTACTTTTTTTTTTAAAATTACGTACACTTGACATAAAAGCATAAATTTAGTTCGCTGTATAATATATAAAATCATGTAAGGTATTTTCCATGGAGGAACCGGAGAAGGCTCCCACTCTCATAGTCGGCCAGCGACTTAGGGAAATCCCCCAATCTTGTCGCCTATTTAGTCGACGTTTGTTAATCGATGCTTTACATAAGGCATTCAAGGATCAGGTGTCCGTCGGAAAGTTGACGAGCGGATTGCAATATCTCAAACGCAGGTGTTCTCAACGAAGTAGCCTCAATGTGTACCTTTCTGATCTGAACAGGAAATAAATCCCACAAACTAAACATAAATAATCAATGCGAGCCCACAACGTACTTCCGAGTGCATCGCAGTTGCAACTGCTGGAACTGTGACCTATCATGGGGGGGGGGGGGGGGCTTAATAAAAAATATGGCCCTGCAGATATTAAATATGTGAAATCCATAAACTTTACGATGTGCAGTACTTTTTTTTACCCGAAAGATGATTTCGAAGACGAGTAAACATTTATGGAACACACCACCATTTTAAATGAAATGTACAACGAATGCTTATCAGCAAGTGATATCGGAAAGCACAAATACCATCAACAAACATCTCAAGTAGCCGTGTTGAGATAGCCGAATAGGTGAATTTTACAACGCATTCAGATCTCCACCGTCGTCCTTTTTTATCATGTTTTCAAGATCATGTTTTCTCCACACTTATTCACGTAGCGTCACATAATTTTACTTTAAAAAAATGACTAAGAAAACATTCGATTCTTAAACTAGAACAGAATGATTTTCTGTTACCTCTCTTAGAGCACGTCATTGTAGGCTCAGTTGTGTCCAAATGAATGCGGCTTTCTTACATATACTTCTCCATGCGCTTCATCGTTAATGCTTGTCTTTTGCCAGCTGTATTCATTCTGTCCTCCTCAAAACAAAGTTGCCCGCATTCCACGTGCCTCTCTGCATTGTACAGCGACTTGTTGTGTATTATGAATACTGGTGCGGTGGTCATTCTAAGCGTACTAAACTGCGCTTTGATATGTGGGTATCGACACCTACAGAATATGCTGATGTTGCAGGGACGCAGGAGCCGTTAAAGTACCTCGGCCTGCTATTAAATGCAATGAACGTATTTCGCATTATTGGAAAGACAGCGTAGCCGTTCCACAGGGCTAAGCTCAGGCCTTCATCCAACATGCTGTTAGGAATTTTGAAGAGCGATAACCTCTACTGTGTTTTTGGCCACTATAATACGGTATCATATCGAAACTATTGACTGCGCTAGACTTCATACATAGCGCAGTCACGGAATGTTTGCAACATTCGTGAGGCATTCATCCTTTGAAATAATGAGACGTGATCACCTATTGCGACCTGTCAGTGCAAGTGACCTTTGTTTAGGGCATCTTTATTTGCGAGAGATTGCTCAAGGTCTTCTCGGGCACTTCACAACCATTGGTTTGTGCGTTGTTGCAAGTGAACTGAATTAGTATTTTTCCGACTTTCATTGGCCCTTCTGATATTTGTGATCATCCTTGCTCATGGGGATTAATACATGAAGTGTATTTACTCTTCAAAATTTACTGTTCATGTTTACTGGTTGATGTTTCTACTGAATATAACTAGTGGTGCGACATAAGTGGTTGTACTATGATTTGATTTCCATGCTCATCCGTCAGCTTACGTACCATTCGGTATACTTTCCAGAAGAACATCAGGTACATTAAAGAGTACGTAAATCGTCTCTTTCGGTGACCTACTGCTTTGGGATCTTCTCTATCGGAGAGTGAAGAATGGAATTAATTTGACCCCTCATACGCGTATACTGTGCTCTACTTTAGTTCTATGTATTATGTTGCTGCACCCCCAGACATGTTCTTGCTTACTGGGCTCCACAGATTGCCAAAAGTTGCACGAGAAATCGACTTTGGGAATGTGGTTTTTTCTGCAATATCACTCTTCTGCCGCCGCCAGCCCACCCCCCGCTTTTTCCACTCGCGCTTGCCGTGATGCAAGAGATTGGACAACATCTCGCTCAAGCCGCCAGTACGTGCTGATTGCTCCTTTCAGGGTAGTGGATGACCGAACAAACTTTGAACCGGAGTAGCGCTTCCTGGTGTCGGCAGGCTGACCCTTACCGCGCTTAACGTCGCTGCGTCGACCAGAGCTCCGTGAGGCTCTTTAAGGCTCTTGAATATTGGCGATAAAAACATTATAATAGTTGCCCCATCACAACCATGGCGAAAAAGGTTAATAGAACGGCACTTAGGCAGACAGATATTCTTTGCAACCAAGTCTATGCCCAGTATGCACCTCTGCACCACTCCGGCGCAGCTTAACTGATTCGAAGAGGCTGTTTGGAGTGTTGGCGACTCCACTAGACAGACCCGCAGCTTGACTTAACCCCTTTATACCGCGACATAAATGCAAAACAGAAGCAAGCCATCGTTGCACAGTGAATTCCGACTGAACAAAAGCCACTTCCATTCAAAAAATGTAGAAAAATTTATTTGCAAATCCGCATCCTCATCGCGCGCCATTAGTCAGACCATCCGTGGTTCTTAACGTGGTAATCCCCGTCCCAGGTAGCGTTGTTGCCGAACGACCGCAAGCAGTCCAGGGTGCACCGGCAGGGCTCGCGTTGCTGGCCGGCGTCAGGCAAGGCATTGTCCTGCGGACTGCACCAGTGGCCGCAGGCGTGGTATACGCAGTCGCAGCAGTCCAGCAGAGGCTGTGGTGGCGCTTGTTCAGCAGCGCAGTCTTCCGGCTCATTGCCCCTGTGGACCAACCACTCCATTGGTGGTTCTTGAATATCATGCCTGTCGGGTACCCACTCCTCGAACCCTTGGTAGTGGACGAAGCCGCGGGCGTGGTATACGCAGTCGCAGCAGTCCAGCCGAGGCCGTGGTGGCGCTTGTTCAGCAGCGCAGTCTTCCGGCTCATTGCCCCCGTGGACCAACCACTCCATTGGTGGTTCTTGAATGTCATGCCTGTCGGGTACCCACTCCTCGAACCCTTGGTAGTGGACGAAGCCGCGGGCGTGGTATACGCAGTCGCAGCAGTCCAGTCGAGGCCGTGGTGGCGCTTGTTCAGCAGCGCAGTCTTCCGGCTCATTGCCCCCGTGGACCAACCACTCCATTGGTGGTTCTTGAATTTCATGCCTGTCGGGTACCCACTCCTCGAACCCTTGGTAGTGGACGAAGCCGCGGGCGTGGTATACGCAGTCGCAGCAGTCCAGCAGAGGCCGTGGTGGCGCTTGTTCAGCAGCGCAGTCTTCCGGCTCATTGCCCCCGTGGACCAACCACTCCATTGGTGGTTCTTGAATGTCATGCCTTTCGGGTACCCACTCCTCGAACCCTTGGTAGTGGACGAAGCCGCGGGCGTGGTATACGCAGTCGCAGCAGTCCAGTAGAGGCTGTGGTGGCGTTTGTTCAGCAGCGCAGTCTTCCGGCTCATTGCCCCCGTGGACCAACCACTCCATTGGTGGGTCTTGAATGTCATGCCTGTCTGGTACCCACTCCTCGAACCCTTGGTAGTGGACGAAGCCGCGGGCGTGGTATACGCAGTCGCAGCAGTCCAGCAGAGGCCGTGGTGGCGCTTGTTGTGCAGCGCAACCTTCCGGCTCATTGCCCCCGTGGACCAACCACTCCATTGGTGGTTCCTGAATTTCATGCCTTTCGGGTACCCACTCCTCGAACCCTTGGTAGTGGACGAAGCCGCGGGCGTGGTATACGCAGTCGCAGCAGTCCAGCCGAGGCCATGGTGGCGCTTGTTCAGCAGCGCAGTCTTCCGGCTCATTGCCCCCGTGGACCAACCACTCCATTGGTGGTTCCTGAATTTCATGCCTTTCGGTTACCCACTCCTTGAACCCTTGGTAGTGGACGAAGCCGCGGGCGTGGTATACGCAGTCGCAGCAGTCCAGCCGAGGCCATAGTGGCGCTTGTTCAGCAGCGCAGTCTTCCGGCTCATTGCCCCCGTGGACCAACCACTCCATTGGTGGTTCCTGAATTTCATGCCTTTCGGGTACCCACTCCTCGAACCCTTGGTAGTGGACGAAGCCGCGGGCGTGGTATACGCAGTCGCAGCAATCCAGCCGAGGCCATGGTGGCGCTTGTTCAGCAGCGCAGTCTTCCGGCTCATTGCCCCCGTGGACCAACCACTCCATTGGAGGTTCTTGAATGTCATGCCTTTCGGGTACCCACTCCTCGAACCCTTGGGAGTGGACGAAGCCGCGGGCGTGGTATACGCAGTCGCAGCAATCCAGCCGAGGCCATGGTGGCGCTTGTTCAGCAGCGCAGTCTTCCGGCTCATTGCCCCCGTGGACCAACCACTCCATTGGTGGTTCTTGAATTTCATGCCTTTCGGGTACCCACTCCTCGAACCCTTGGTAGTGGACGAAGCCGCGGGCGTGGTATACGCAGTTGCAGCAGTCCAGCAGAGGCTGTGGTGGCGCTTGTTCAGCAGCGCAGTCTTCCGGCTCATTGCCCCTGTGGACCAACCACTCCATTGGTGGTTCTTGAATGTCATGTCTGTCGGGTACCCACTCCTCGAACCGTTGGTAGTGGACGAAGCAGTCACTCACGTGGCTGTCGTCGTGTTCATCAGGGCAGTCTTCACCTGCAAATGCACACAGATAACCGTGTCGGGTGATCAAATATATACAATCTACAGAATCGAGGAGGCTAGGTATTCTATCCAAGTGCGACTGTTTAGAAAGTCAAATCTTTCAAAACATAATAACAAGCACCTAAGCAATACTGAAAGCTGTAAATATACGATAATTAGAAAGGGTTCTCCACTCTATTAATCGTTGATATTTAACTTTTGCACAACTTGGTGATAAGTGCATGGGACAAATAAAAAAAATAAAAAACTGCATAAGACACGAAAGCAAAGGCAAGAAGGCAATTCGCAAAACTTATCAAAGTGCTTACCAGGGCGAGAGTCACAAGACTCGTCGTCCGATTCATGCTCTATCGGCAGATGCATGTTTGGTGATGTCTCGTCAGAAGGGCTGCAGACCTCCTTGTGCATCCACCGCCGGTTGGAAACGGCCTTTTTATACCCTGGAACCTCGTGCTTTCTTGAACCTTGCCCCTGGTTTGCGGACGGGTATGCCAGCCATGTCCTTAAAGGTAGCTGGGTACTCAGCGCTGTGGTTCTCAGTGCACGCTTTTCCTGGAAGGTTTTGATTTTTTGCTGAGAAACCCTTAATAGAGAAGAATCGCCCTTTCTTCCGTCCGAGCTTCTAGAATTCTTGCCTGCTGCCTTTGGCTTGGGGTGGACAATATTTGAACAAAGCTTCAGAAAGGGTATTTGCTCCAGACCTTGGCGACCACATGTGTCACGAATTTCGTCGGAACCCCGGTTTGTTTTTGTCTGGCCGCGAAGAGGTGAGTGCTTCTGGCTTCGAGCGTTGGCCCTCTTTTGTGTGGAAGCCTGAGTTCCTAGAATAGTTTTGGAGTAAATCGGCAGCGGTTAGCCCGCTCCAATCTCCGCTTTTACAGTGTACGAATCTTCACTACGGTGATACGAAGAATGTCGCTTCTACGTGGCCAGTCATACGGCTGCGTCGTGAATCACACGTGACCTGTTCCGGGTAAAATGTATTTCGTCCAACTTTGACGTTCGACGAAGCCTATTTCGTTAAGCGTTGTCCTAAAACTGGTCCTAATTACGGCCATCCAGCACAAAGGCCTGTCTCGTATCTATCCAAATATCCCTGTCCCGTGCCCGGTGCGGTCACCGAATATTTACTTTTCATTCTACGTCGTCTGATCAAGGACACCAGTCCCTCAAAGCATTGCACTCGAGAAGGACAAGCCGGCGCTGCCGTTCGCAGCATCCTCGGGGACGCCGCAAGTGTGGGGCTTGCAGTGTGGCCCGTGTGGGAGCAAAATGTGCTCGTGTGCACACTGAAATCAGTGGAAGCTGCGGAGAAGCTGCTCCGGGACGTCATGCTGCCGGTCGGAGGCCGCACGCTGCTATTCCGGGGCCACCCTAAGCTCTCCGGCGAATTCTGCAAGGGCGTCATCACCGTCTCCCCGGACGAGACATCTGAGACTGTCAAGAAAAAACTCAGTGAGGACCCCAACGTACTATCCGTGCGCAAACTGGGCAAAACGCAGGTTGCTGTGGTCACCTTTGTGGGGACAAGGGTGCCGCGGACCGTGCTTTATAGTTGCGAGCGTCTCCCCGTCCGCTTCTATAAGAAAACGATCCCTGCCTGCCCTCGCTGTGGCACGGTGGGGCATCGGGCCGACGCCTGCCCGCGGCCGCAGCCTGGACGCTGTGAACGCTGCGGGGCTCAGGTTGCTGCTGCTCCTGACGGTGGCCCAGCTGAACATCAATGCTCCCCGTGCTGCCTCATCTGCGGAGGCAGCCATCCCACCGGAGCGCCTGGCTGCGCGGGCAAGTACCGCAAGGTCGTCAAGCCGGGACGCCCACACACCCCAAAGCAGAAGCAGACGCCGGGACCCAAAAAGGCCCAGACGCCCACGGCCGGACCCAAGCAGGCCCCGGGGCCCAAGCCCGAACCCAAGAAGGCCCAGTCCGGGCCGCCAAAATTTGTGAAGTCCGGGAACCCGACGAGGCCACCGGTCCTGAAAGCCGAGGATTTCCCACCTCTGGTACCGCGCCAAAATCAGGTGAGCAGTTGGAGTGGGTTAGTCTCTGGGCCCACCCCCCCTCCCTCCCCCACCGAATCCGCCCTACAGCGGCAGGTAGAGGAGCTCAGGCGCCAAAATCAAATTCTCGCCCGTAAATTTCAAGAATTAGAAGCTAAGCAGGCCGGGAAGTCCGAGCCCATGCAGAACGCTGAGCCCGAGGATAGTGATGACGGATCCTCAGTATCATCTTGCCTAACTAGCGTCTCGCGGCAAACCGCGGACACGGTGGTCGATTCGGCCCCCGCGGACGCCGGCCGCTTCGAGGCCCTGGAGCGTAAAGCCGAGCAGTTGGAGGAGCGGGTGGCAGCCCTCCCGAACCAAATTATGATTGCGGTCCGCGAGTCCTTTCAGGACATGTTCAGTTCCGCATTTGCTACAATGCTTCCCGACATTGCGGCCCAGGTGACTGACTCTGTCCTTAAGGCGGTGCAGCCCTGGGTCAGCTCCCAAATAAAAAATTATCTCTCCTGCGACTCCCCGCAGCTAAAACGTAAAATAGCTCCTCGACAGGCAGCGGAAGAAAGCGGTTCCGGGCCGATAGCCGCGGCGTTGATGCAACCCCTACCTGGGGCTGCGCCGGCCTCCGAACCGAGTGGCTACCCAGCACTGTAAAATAAAAACATCAATATGGCTGGCAAACCTTCTCAGAAAGCTAAAAAATTAGACCAATTCGAAATCATTCAATGGAACTGCAGGGGTTTCAGAGCCTGCAAAAAACGGTCCCATCTCCAGCTCTACCTGCAGTCCCTTGGTGACATGCCGGCGCTTCTTGCTTTGCAAGAGCCCGGCAATGATGCTAAATTCTCTGGGTATAGCTCGTTTCAGGGGGGCCCCTCGACCTGCATCCTGGTGCATAAAGCATACACCGCGATTCAGGTCGATCTTGATCTGGAGACTGAGCAAGAATACACCATGGTGAGGGTTCTGCCTCTCAGGCGCCGCGACCCGTCAATACATGTGCTTAATGTGTATTGCCCCCCGCATAAGCCGCGTGTTACTTTCAGCGAAATTTTCTATCGTGCTCTCAAGTCGGCTGACAATGAACCCCTGGTGATCATTGGGGATTTCAACGCACCCAGTCTACATTGGGGCTATCACTTCGAGAAATCCAGGGGACGCAAGCTGGCGGAGCTCATCTCCACCCTTCGTCTTACGTTGCTCACGGATCCGTCTTGCCCCACACGTGTGGGCAACTCGGTCACCCGTGACACGTGTCCTGACTTATCTCTGGTTAGGAACACTACAAACGCCACATGGGAGAACCTGGGGGATACCCTGGGAAGCGACCACTGCCTTCTCCGCATCACGCTTTTGGCGAAGGCAGCCCGTAAAAAATGGGGCCAGGCGAAAATAACCAATTGGCACCAATTTCGAATTCAGGACGTCCCTCCGGTACTATTCTCTGACGGCTATGCGGAGTGGGCAACACAGGTCACCAACATACAGAAACAACACACGCAAACACTTCACACCACCGACGAGATCCCCGCAGTGGACAATCACCTCCTGCATCTGTGGGAGGCGCGCCGGAGCTTAACAAAACGATGGAAGAAACACAAGACGAATCGCAAGCTTAGAGCTCGTATTGCACAACTTACGGAGCAGGCTGCGGCATATGGCGCCCATCTCACAGACACCAATTGGATAGAACGCTGCAACTCGGCAGCGCGTCAGATGAGCTCGAAGGGGACTTGGCGTCTCTTGCGCAGCCTCATCGACCCTTCTCAAACGAAAGGGGAGACGCAAAAACAGCTCCGGCGGGCTCTGCACGGCTACCAAGGTGCGACGGCGCAACTTGCGGACACTTTGTGCGACAGGTATCTCTGCCGCACAAACGACCCGGTTGGGCCCGAGTACACGTACTCCGGCAAGCCAAATCAGGATTTAGACGCCCCTTTTGAGTTGCATGACCTTAAGGCGGCCCTGGCTAAAATGCGCCGAGGTGGGGCACCGGGTCGGGATCGCATAACAGTGAAACTGCTGGCGAACCTCTCCGACTGTGCATATCTCCATTTGCTACAATACATAAATCAGATCTGGGATGGGTGTCCGCTCCCACTCGAATGGAAAACATCCCTTGTAACGTTCATCCCCAAAGCAGGTAAAGCCGTGACTACGGACAACTTGAGACCCATCTCATTAACCTCGTGTGTGGGAAAGCTCATGGAGACGATGGTTCGGGATCGCCTCTCTCCATACATGGAGGGTAAGGGCCTCTTTGCAGACACTATGTTCGGGTTCCGCCCGCACATGTCTGCACAGGATGTCCTACTCCAACTACACAGGGACATAATACGACCCACAGCCATGCAACAAAACGACAAGGCCATTCTCGCCCTCGATCTTAAGGGGGCGTTTGACAATGTTAAACATGCCACCATACTAACTTGAACACCACTAACTGCGGGGCGAAGGTCTTCGCCTATGTCAGAGACTTCCTCTCTGCGCGTCAGGCACTCCTCCGGATCGAGGACGAGGAGTACGGCCCGTACTCTATGGGTACACGAGGTACACCACAGGGGGCGGTGTTATCACCGCTCCTTTTCAACATCGCCATGATGCACCTGCCCGGCCGACTGGCTCAGGTAGATGGCATAAAACACGCACTCTACGCAGACGACATTACAATCTGGACCACCGAGGGGAGCCTTAGGGAGATAGAGGACCGCCTTCAGCAGGCCGCCACCATAGTCGAAGCATATGCTGCCGACTGTGGTCTCCAATGTGCTCCCGCCAAATCAAAGCTTCTACACGTCAGGACAAACCACAAGGATAACACGTCTCTACACATATCTCTGTCAGGCGGTCCCATCAGAGAAGTGGCGGAGCTCCGGATCCTGGGTCTGTTCATCAATAACAAACTTAGGCCGGACTCTACTATAGCGAAACTCAAGAGCATAGGTGAACAGGTAGGGCGCATGATCCGCCGTGTTTCCAACAAGCGGGGTGGTCTGCGGGGCAGGGACGCGCTACGGCTCGCCTATGCCTTCGTGACCAGCCGGATCCTCTACGCCGTGCCGTACCTACGCACCACCAAACAACAAGACGAGCGCATTGACGCCATCATCAGGAAGGCAACAAAGCGAGCACTGGACCTTCCGGTGGCTACCTCCAACGCCAAACTGAAGGCGTTGGGAGTGGTAAACTCCTATCAGGAGTTGCGGGAGGCCCACCTCGTGAACCAATATACGCGGCTATCGCAGACGGTGCCTGGGCGCCGCCTGCTAAACCGCTTACACATCCAACACACATGCATACCAGAGGGGACGGAGAACATCCCGGTGCTGTGGCGCCACATGCTCTTGGTCGCTCCGCTCCCGCGTAACATGGACATGGCTTCACATGAAGGCAGACGACAAGCGCGGGTTCGCACGCTTGAGAGGCAATATGGGTATAAAGAGGGCGTCTATTACGTGGACATCACAGGGCCGTCGCCCGCGGGATTCTTCACGGCTGCCGTAGTCCACCGGGGAATGAATGTCGATGGGCTATCTTTTCGGGCCCCAAATTCAACACGAGCGGAGGAAGTCGCAATAGCTCTCGCTGCCGCCGATCCAAAATCGAAAACGGTTATTACAGACTCTCGCCGGGCCTGTGAACATTATCTTGCAGGCGAAATATCACCTCTGGCCTCGCAAATTCTAAGACGCGCTCTCGCCGATCCAACTCGCACAAAAGTGATCTGGGCTCCTGGCCACCAGGGTCTACGAGGCAATGAGGCCGCTGATGCGGCCGCCCGAGCGCTCACACACCGGGCTCCTCATCCTAGCTCTCATGGCTCAGAAGCTCATAAACCGCTTCTGCGGTTCCGCGAAATCCTAATTTATTATTGTGACAGCCACCGTCTCTACCCGGCACCTGCCAAGGGGCTGAGTAAGGCGGAGGAGCGAACTCTGCGGCGCCTGCAGACAGGAACCCTTCTCTGTCCTGCAATAGCAAAACACTTCGATCCGAACACAGATGGGCGCTGCCCGCACTGTGGAGAGATCTGCGATATCTTTCACATGGTGTGGGCATGTACTCAGAATCCTCACCTTCCCCCCTCCCCCACCCCCACCCGAGAGGCATGGGAGACTGCCCTCCTCAACTGCTCCACACTGGAGTCCCAAAGGGCTCTGGTCAAGCGGGCGCGAGACGGGGCCTCGTCATGCGGTGTCCCGGACTAAGGATACCGACCATGCAGCAGGGTTATTTATTTTTTTTTTTAACCCTCAAGCTCTCTTTGATTAAAGTTTTTCACCACCACCACCACATGAGAAGTCATGGCAGAACTTTGAAAGCCTGAAAGTATCACGAAATATACCGATTAGAGGAAGAAGAAACAGAACAGTGTGATCATCGAAAATTAGATTTTGTCCCAAAAAAGACAGGGAACGCTCGTATTTGTTGAGATGGGAACTAAATATGTCATCTGCTAAGATCGTGTCCTTCCTACTATGGTGGGGTTCTCTACGAGGGGTCACAAATAATGTGGACCAACATTAAAGTAAAAAAACGCCAATCTTACTGAAAGTACAAAATCAAGCCAAAGTATTCAGCAATCATGTGTTAAAGAAGCTAATATTACTAAAATGTTAGCGTCCCCACCTTTTTTCTTACACACACTGGCCATTAAAGCATAGGTGCTCATGCAGGTGCTCGCTTTTGGTTTGGTTTAGTTTATGGGGTTTAACGTCCCAAAGCAACTAAGGCTATGAGAGACGCCGTAGTGAAGGGCTCCGGAAATTTCGACCACCTGGGGTTCTTTAACGTGCACTGACATCGCACAGTACACGGGCCTCTAGAATTTCTCCTCCAAAGAAATTCCAGCCTCCGCGGCCGGGATCGAACCCGCGTCTTTCGGGTCAGCAGCCGAGCACCGTAACCGCTGAGCCACCGCGGCGGCAGGTGCTCGCTTTTAATGGGAATGCCTTTAATGCCTCATGCTGTCGTTAGCAATCCGTGTCGGCAGCCGTGTCGACAGATGTGTCCGCGTTTTGACGGGTGTCCACCGAGATATGTGAGACAGTTATTGCGCAATTTCCTTTCCTCAAATACAATTTTCAGTTTCTTCATTACGGCCCCTCTTTCTTCTTTCACTGCCACTTCCTCCCTTTCTGTACGGTGTGGTTAAGGTGTCCACCGAGATGACTGAGAATTACAGCGGCATTTCCTTTCCTCAAAAAGCGTTGCGTTCAAAGGCCAAGGCATCGCGCCGAACGGATGGTGGATTTCCGTGGACTCCCTGGCAGCGCTACAACACGCTGTCGCGTTCCACTCCTAAAGGCGAAGCTTAAGCGTCATTAATTAGCAGTCAATTACTGCTGAGTGATTCATCAGTTATTAGTCATTGATTAGTAATTTGTGATTACTTCGTCATCAATTACGTGTGACGTCATCTATTAGCGACGTCACCAGTGTCACATAGGCAAAGTGGTGCGGAAAACGCTTTCGCCTCTACGCACTTTAGACAGTCAAAGCGCCCCCTGAATTTTTTGTAGAGCCATGTCGTCACTTTCAAGAGTGCGTATCCACTTCCTTGAACTCGTTGGCTTCTGCTTGCGACCACGGCAGGCACGCTGAATGTGGCCTTTCTTGCCGCTGTTCGTGCACTTATCTGCGATATGCGGACATGCACGGGAAAAATGCTTGTCAGAGCCGCAGCGATAACATTCGAAAGAATGCTCTTTTGTCTGCGTCTTCAGCACTCATTTTGTGGAAGTCATCGACAGCTTCCCTAGCGTGCGCTTCCTGAACATTTTTCTTAGCTTCTTCCAAACCAAGTGCGCGCTCGACGGCTTTTTGGAATGTCAGCGTTTTGTCTTCTGCAAATAAGTATCGCTGAAGGTCGGTGCGGAATAAACCGCACACGAACCTGTCTCGAAGCGATTCGTCCAAAAAGGTGCCGAATTCACAGGTCTGAGATAGTTTTCTAAGCTCGGCGACGTACTCTGCGACGCTTTCATGTTGCAACTGACATCTGCGAAATTTTGCTGGCCCTCCGATCACAGAGTCTCTCGGGGTAAAGTGATTGCGAAGCAATTCCGTTAGCTCCTTCAACTTCTTTTCCGATGGCTTATCTATTGCGGTCGGAGATTTCAACAGGCTGTACGACTTCGGCCCAATGACACTTAGCAAAGCATGCACCTTGAGGCCTTCCGGAACTTTGTTCACCCCAAAAGAAGGAAATTAGGTGTGTTTCGTAAAATAGCCGTCACTCACAGTTTCGTCGAACGCTCCTACTTGACCAATCTGACTGGAGGCTGCCATCTCGAACGTCTTGACGCCTTCTGTTGTAGGTGCGGTTGAATCTAGCGTTTCTCTTCAGACTGTTTCCTAGGTGCCTCGTTGTCCAGCTTCAGCGCTTCTTTTCTGCGTCTTGCCTTGCTTCCGCCATCCTCGTCGCCAGTTGTGGTGCTCGCGGGTCCCGGCAAGGAAGAAGCGATACGAAGGCTGCGTAGTACATTTTTGGGCGACAGCTGAGATGCATTCTTCCGCGGCGCTCATGCAGTTGCTTGCTTTTGAGAGCCACTGCCGACGTCACTTGGCGCGTCGCATTCGGCCCACATGAAACGCCGGCACGCGTCTCACTCGGCTCACATAGAACATTGGCACGCGTCAGCCTTTTATTTATTTATTTATTTATTTATTTATTTATTTATTTATTTATTTGAACATACTGCTAGCCTCACATTTGAGGCCGTCGCAGAAGTGGGAGATCACATACACTAAAATAACACAGGTGAAGTAAGTGTAAACACAAAAGCGATCGTAGTCCAAAAAGGCAATATGCAATACACAAAAGGTAAAAGAAAATAGCAAAACAACAAGTAGCATATTTGAGGACTTCGGCACGGTAAAGAAAAAAAACAGTAACAAAAATGCAGACAAGTTTTTAGGGAGCAAGAACTGAAACAATAGCTGCTGAAGAATGATACTGTCATGAGATTCTAGCAATAAGGTTAAAAAAAAATAATAAGCGAGAGAGAGATAAGAAAGTCGGGATGTCATCGTCAGCAAGGAAAAAAAGAGTGCAAGAGTACAGCGCACCAGCATCGTAGTCGTTATTGCAAAACAAAGCGTGATATGTTGGCGATGAAATCTTCGAGTGATGCGCAGTTGACAGTATCGCAAGGCAGACTATTCCACTCACGGATTGCTTGTGGGAAGAAAGAGTACCTGAATATATCGTTGTGAAATCTGTACTCGGTTAAGTGCTTTTGGTGTTTTGTTCTGGTAATGCGCGTGTTTGACTTTATTAAGTACTTACTCGTATCGATTTTCATACCGCCATTAAGCAGAAGGAAAAGAAGCTTGAGGCGCAGTAGTCTGGCTTGGTTATGTATAGTGAGAAGGTCGGCTTGTCTTAAGAGCTGTGTAGGGGAGCCATGACGGCGATATTTGTTAAAAATAAATCTGACCGCTTTTCGTTGTACGCGCTCTAATCTTTCTATGTATTGTTTGCGGAAGGGGAGCCAACATATTATTCCATAGTCCATTATAGAGCGAACAAGTGAAGTGTATGCTAAGAGCTTAGTGTCGACTGATGCGGATTTAAGCGAGCGTTTAATCGAGTAGAGAGCTGCCAGTGCTATATTAGTAATATAGGCTACCTGCTTGTTCCATTTAAGATCCGAGGAAATAATTACTCCTAAATATTTATATTCTTCCACTTTCCTTAACATCTGTCCTTGTAGAAAATAAGGGAAATTTATTGCCGCTCTCTTATTTGTTACTGTCATGCAAACCGTTTTTTCTACATTAATCGTCATCTGCCACGTTTCACACCATTGTGCTATGCTTTCAAGGGCACTATTTAGAATTGCTTGATCTGCATGGCAGGTTATTTCTTTGTAAATGATGCAGTCGTCTGCAAACATTCTTACTGTTACGTTAGTGTTATTATGCAGGTCGTTGATAAAAAGAAGAAAGAGGACAGGGGCCAGAACGGAGCCTGGTGGCACGCCAGACATTACATCGCCGCAATCTGAAGAGTGCCCTTTAAAATGTACATATTGGCGCCGGCCTGTTGGGTAGCCTTTCAGCCATTTGGTAATGTTATTGTCACCGAGATAATGGAAAAGTTTTTGGAGGAGCTTAGGGTGGGAGCCCCGATCGAACGCTTTCGAGAAGTCTAAGAATATCATGTCTGTTTGGCCACATTTGTCTATTGTAAACCCTAGGTCGTGAATTGTCTCTATTAATTGAGTAGTCGTAGACAAACCTTTTCTAAAGCCATGCTGGTTAGGCACAATTATGTTATTTTTTTCTAGAAAAGATAGGATATGTTTAAGAATGAAATGTTCGAGGATTTTGCATGTTGTACAAGTAAGCGAGATTGGTCGATAATTGGATGCGTTGGTAATGTCGCCCGATTTATGTATAGGAATGACCTTGGCAATTTTTCATTTCTCCGGGATTTTGCCTGTTTGCAGTGATTTTTGAAAAATAATCAGGAAGAACTTTGACATCCATTCTGCGTAACGCATAAGAAATGCATTTGGTATGTTGTCGGGACCACCGGATTTTTTAGGATCTATTTCCAGTAAGAGGGAAAGAATGCCCGATTCATTTATGATCAAATCATCTATTTTTGCTGTGTTACTCGGAGGATATTCGAGGTCAGGTTTTTTTCCATTGTCATGCGTAAATACTGATATAAAGTAATCATTAATTCATTAATGATTACTTTATAATCATTAATGTAATCATTAAGCCTTCTTAATTAGGGCGCGTTCACACTTGTCCAAAATTCCGGCTAGCGAATCGGATTCGGCAGCATATGACGCCTACCAGGGCGGAAAGGAGCACGGCGAGGCCGATCGGTTCAGGACCGATTTTCGGGGCCGGAAAAACTGCGCGGCGACAAATATGGCGGCGCCCTTCGAATCCGGACCTGTGGATTCCGACTGGATTCGTCGTTGTCGCTGCCTTTTTCAGCGCGTTATTGTCCCCAAATGGGGCACTAGTCTTTCGCTTCGTCTCACGTCACCTAAAAGATAAGAGTATATGTGATAAATTTATACTTTATTTAGAGCGACGATTCTGCTTCTTCTAGGCATAAGAGGAGTGTCGGTTTGCTGGCAGTAATGGTTCGCACCCTGACAAAAAGATGGCGCTACTAGGCTGGGTTTACTATCGTCGGCAAGTTTTCCACTGTCTTTTCCCGGCCCCTGCAAAGGGGCTGAGTAAGACGGAGGAGCGAATTTAAGGCGCCTGCAGACAGGTACTCTACTCTGTCCTGCAATCTTAAAGCATTACGATCCAAACAAGGATGGGCGATGCCCGCACTGTGGGGGGACCTGTGATATCTTCCACATGGTGTGGGCATGTACTCCAAATCTTCACCTCCCCCCTTCCCCTACCCCTTCCAGAGAGGCATGGGAGACTGCCCTCCTCAACTGCTCCTCGCTTGAGTCCCGAAGGGCTCTGGTGAAACGGGCGAGAGACGGGGCAGTGTCATGCGGTGGTGGTGGTGATTTCTTTTATTGCTCCCAAAACAGGGGACCAGTCTAAGGACCGGTTGCGCTGGCTTAGAGGAGGTCGGCGGGGATCCCTTGGGATGTCGCGGCCTCCACCGCGCGCTGGATAAGCCGGCGTTGGTCTGCCGGCTCGGAAGTACGCAGGAGAGACTCCCACGTCTCTGGGGTGTTTGGGTTGTTTGTGTTGTAATGTGTACAAGTCCACACCATGTGTATGAGAGTGGCTGGAGTTGAGCAGTGTTTGCACATGGGGTCTATCTGTTGTGGAAAGAACTTGCTGCATAAGAGGGGGTATGGAAAACTGCCAGTTTGTATTTTGCGCCATTGGACGGCCTCGCGTCTTGTTAGATCTCTTCCAACTCTCGCGTACTTCTTTGGGCCCCAGCCCCCGAGTCGCTCAGCGGAAACGCACAGGCGCACACTCTCGCCCGAGATCTCAGCTGCCGAGCAGAGTGTGTGATCGGCCTCCCTGCTTCCTCTGACACTAATATCTCACGCGCTTCTCTACTCACCACTTACACGGACATACTACAGCACTACCGGCTCGAAAGATGTCATGCGGTGTCCCGGACTAGGGACGCCGACCATGTAGCGGGGCCACTCTGTGGCTCCCAAACTCTATTTCAACAATTAAAAGTTTTCACCACCACCTGCGAAACCGGAAGTGGGAGCGGCTTTAACACTGGCGCTTAATCCACTTAAGGATCCCAGAAGTATTCTAAGAATGCGTGCTTTCACACGAAAGAGTGTTATCCCTGGAAGCCAAAAGCCTCCACCTGTACAATGCCGCACAAAAACCGGGGTGCCAAAGATGGCCGTGACGCATGAGGACTGCAAGGTCGGGGGACATACACCCTCTCTTAAACATTATTCAAACATTGTTAATCCTAAAGCAAGCAGAAAGCAAAGAGGAGACGTCAGGAATTGGCGGAGGGGTGGAAGTAATGGCAATACTTTCTCTTTAGGGTTGTGCGGGAAAATCGGACGTTCTGGGAAAAGCTTTTCACTGATAACACCAGCGCAGTGGACAGAGCTCCAATACCGGTCAGGTGACCAGCCAAGGGTAATGGAAGAAGGAGGTTCCAGGGTATAAAAAGGCCGTCGCCAACCGAGGGTGGACGGACAACGTGGTCTGCAGCATTTCTAGCAGAACATCACGCTACCAAAAGAGCATGCTTCGGACGACGAGTCTCCTTGATGCTGCTGTGGTAAGTGCTTTCTTTGGTTTTGCCAACTGCCTTTTTTGCCGAATTGGCTTTCGCGTCGCATGCCCTTATCGCTGTCTGTTGCACAAGTTAAACAAAAGCAAGCATTATAGCGGACGGCCCCTTCTAGTTATCTGAAATTTCCAGTTTCTTTTTGCATGTCCGCTTTGAGACATGCAAACACCAAAGTAGGAACCTGAGAAATATGGTTGTGCGATGAGACTTTCTCAGGTACTTTCTAAAGAGTAAATAAACACGTTTTTTTTTTTCATATAACGTAAGATTTCACTCTTGAAGTTTTATCTTTTCGATGTGATCGATGGAAGTATTCTAAAAGAAATGCTTTGCCACGTATCAGAAGAAACGACCATTACTTTCTATAATTCCATAAGAGTACTTTGCAGTTTTCAAAACATTTATCCGACATTGTTGTATACATGTAACTACCCTCATCGACTTTGTGAATAATAGTGTTCTCCTGTCGTATTTGCAGTTGATGACGTAGAGGATCAGCATGACGCCCATGCTGCGCATGAAGCCGACAAGCCGCCGAACAATCCCGACGAGCCCGGTGGACAGGAGCCACCAGTGGAGCATCTGCCCGCCGCCTGCGGATGCGCCTACCACGCGCAGGGCTACAGATGCAGACCGGAGTACGAAGGGTTGGTGGACGCCCTGATTTACGGCGAGCCGTGTCGGTGTACCTTGGATTGCCTCCTCTCCTTCGAGGAACTGAAGTCTGGGGACGGCGACAACCACAGAGGCATTGACTAGAAGACTGTTTCGATTCTTGTAAATATATTTCGCTTTTTTAAATGGAAGTGGCTTTTGGAATGGAAGAGCTTACGAGCAGAAGTTTAGTATTTATTAAAGGAGAATTACATGGAGGATGGGGTAACTGAAAACGCAGCTCAGGGAAAGCCACGTGACATCCGCTAGTTTCCGCCAGATGGATTCAAATTGTTCCCTGCCAAAGTAGACTTCCTTTTAAAGAATTTTCGAGCGAAAATAGGCTTTCATCCGGTTTTTAAGAATCCACCTCGGAATGCAAGCATTGGAGGATAGCGGGCATTACCGTGTAACCAAGGGCCCCCAATACATTGAATACCAATATCGGCGAAACCCTCTCCATATTCCTGTTAGCAATCAAGAAGAATCAGATTCTTCTTGACCTAGTCGTTATCTGTGACCTCATTACGCGTCTTCGTCTTTAACATGTCCAATCTGTTTCGTGATATACATACATAGTCTAATACCCCTGTCACACGGCCAGTTTCAATGGCCATCGAGTCGAGGGCCATCGAGATTTTCGATCGCCATCGAACTCGAGGGAGTTGTGGAGCTGCTACACGGCAAATCTCAATGGCCATTGAAATCGTTCTCGCGTCTTACGCCAAGCTCGTGTGGCGCCACAATCGCTACGTTCGATTTCGCGCAAATAAGAATATATTGAAGAAACTTAACTAAATGTTGAAATACACTTCTTGCAGTCATAAGGCGTGTCCACACTTGTTCAAAAATCCGGCAAGCGAAGCGGATTCGCTCGCCGCAAAAACTAGGACCTGTTCGCATCTGTTGACGCCCGGGCGAGTTGGAACGGCCGCGCCGCTGCTGCTTCTCGCCGTGCGCACCACGTCGCAGCTCGCGGCGTACACAGATACAGTGAGAAAAGAGCATAAATTTATGCTGTCTACGTACCACGAGCGTATGCACGCTTACGTACACTAAACGCAGGCGCATTCCCATATTTAGTTCAGCGTATGCTAGCAGAGACGCAAAAATAAACTCAGCCTCTAGTGGCGCCATCTGGTTGTCAAAAAGGGAACCATTACTGTCAACAAACCGACTCTCTTAGGCCTAGCAGCGGAAGAATCGTCATTCTAAATAAAAAATAAAGCAAATTTATCACTTATACGTTTTCTTATAGGTGAGGTGAGACGAAGCGAAAGACCGGTGCCCCATTTATGACCAATGAACGGACAGAAAAAGGCAGCAACAACGAGAATTCAGTCCGAAGCGAGGGGTCCGGCTTTGAAGGGCGCCGCCATGTTTGTTGTCGTTCGAAGCAATGCTAGCAACCTTGGGCAACGCTCGAAGGCCCTCGAAATCTCGATAGAGTTCCAGGCTGCTCCGTCGACTCGATAGACTATTGACTCGATGGCCATTCAAACTGGCCGTGTAGCAGCGCTCGATCGCCTTCGAGTCGATAGACTATCGATTCGAGGGCCTTCGAAATGCCCGTGTGACAGGGGTATAAGTTGGGACTAAGTTTTTTTATCAGCTCTGACTCCCTCCAAAAATCTTTTCTTGACTGCTACTTGATAAGATGGTGCAAAGTGAGGATACAATCTCGGACCGCCTCATGATGACGCCTCAAGTACTCTAGTCATTTTTCTCAGAAACCCATTCTAGACAACCACAATAGGCCTTCAAAGAGCATCCCTTATAGTGAGAAGGGTAGGCGAGATTGGGAGAGAGAGGTGTGGATTATAGTGCGTTCTCTCTCGAGGCCGCTGAGTGACGCATCCGACCTTCCGAGAAATGAGTACACTGAGGAACGCACCCTAGCGATGATGCTACTAGCCTGGGCAACATACCTCCGTAGTGCAAGCTTGAAGGGTGAACAGGGATAAGATACAGGAAGCCTCAACGATCAAGTATATATAAGAAGGTCTAGTCTCCAACAGACGGATCACTATGCGGTCTGTAGCTTGGACGAGCACAAGGCGCCAGCGGTCTCCATATCGGTCTCGTCGGAAACCACTGAAAGAAGAGGACTCTGTTCCTGACAGTTTTGGTAAGTGGTTTCAGTACTTTTTCCAGTGTCTAGCTTACGGACATTTATGTCGTCAGCAGCAACCATTGTTGAGAAAGTGAACTGCATTAAGAAAGCTTATAGGGAAGAACGGTGCTGCTAATAACACATGCCGCTACTCAGGCACGATCCAAGTTCAGCCTAAGGGAACCTGCCCCCCCCCCCCCCCCTATTCCCTTGCCCCTCAGAAATCGAATTCAGTCCCCCCTGCCCCCACTCAACTCAGGCTTCTCTTTGATTATGCAGTCGCCCCCCCTCCCCCTCTCCACGTTGCACAACATTGTCTTTGACCCCTCCCGAAATTAATTTCTGGCTATGTGTCTGCCCCACCTACCGCTGCGTTGGAACTAAAACAGAAAGAAATAATATAGTACAGAGAATCGACTCAGTCGGTGATTCCATATTTTCAGCTTTCTTTTTTGTGTGTGCTTTGAAGTGTATGGATAAAGCGTATGTCGACAAACACCAAAGCAAGAAAGCAGAGATGTATGTTCATAAAATACGACTACCCCATTTTGCCTAAAAGAGCCTTAACATCAGAGAAAAGCCTCATGTCGTTTATTATCCTCCTAGATGAATTTATTTTTGGTTATTGCATTTTTCCGACGCCTCGATTCGTTTCTCTCGCTTATTCGCAGTTTAAATCATGGACGAGCACAATTATTTCAACCTTGAGGACGAAGGTGCACCACACGACACCGGGACGCTGCAGTCATTGGAGGAAGACGACAAAGGCCCAGAGCCTCAGGCCCTACCTTCGACGTCCACAGCCCAATCGGACGGCCAGACATTTCCGTCACCATTGCCGCGGCTGTCCTCCGGGGGTGAATGCTCGAGCTCCGGAGGCCCTTGCTCGAGCTCCGGCGATCCCGATGCAGGCTACTCCGCGCTACGAGCACCCAACGGAGAGCCTTTTCACCATGCCGACGAAGCTGTTTTACGTCGTGGCCTGCACGCACAAGGGGTCCGACGAACCTACCCTAGACCTGACCAACATTTTGATGCAGCTGTTCTCAGTCGTGGCCAGCTCGCACAAAGGGTTCGATGCATCAACCCTAGAACTGACCCATATTTTAATGCTCAGCCCCTTGCTCAGCATGAGCCGTTTTTCCCCCTCAAAGATCTGATAATGTTATGTAACGAAAGGAGCTCGGCACTACCTGACAGCACTTGCTCCAGTGACGTGTCATCGTCAGTGTTCGAGTAACGCGTAATGCTCTCACGGATTTTGCTGCTCATGTTCTGCTACGTACAGTGGTTTTTCGTTCCTTCTTTGTCCTGTTTTCCACCGTCCTTCTTTTGTCCTGTTTTTTTTTGTACCATTTCGATACAAGCTATGGTGTACACAGACAATAGCGCACAAACGCCTTAATGCGTTTTTCTTCCTTTTGTAAATAAAATGAATTGTTTGACTTCATCTTTGTGGTTGTATGCGTCATTATTATTTACAGTTGCATCGTAGGTATATACAGGGTGTTTCACGTAACATGAATCAAGGATTTAAAAAAAAGTGGCTCACTGGAGCTGGACGAAAACAATTACAGACTGTTTCGCATTGTGTGACGCTCAGAGTATTTTTAAACTCAGCTAAATTAGTCAATTATGTCAGGTTAATTATCGAATTTTCTCTTATTCAATTTGAGGTCACGTGCGTTTTCTTAAATTGTAGAGGGGGATTAAGATAGAACCGATCCATTTTTCTGTGGCAACGTACCTCCTACGTGGTCCTTTTTCCAGCAATTCAAGAAAGCCCACGAAATTTAAAAACAAACACGTGATTTCACTATCGTATAGTAGCGCTGCCAAGCGCGTCCTGAGTGAACTAAGCGTGCGTGCTCGCCGTGTCGAACTGTGCGGCCGATGCCGCTCTCAGCATAGTCTTGAAAGTGCGTCATCAGATTCTTCCTTCATATAGAAAGTGCGCGCTGTGATCTGCGGTAAAAGCCGGCCATCGACAACCAATGTAGACAGAGCTTCTATTGGGCCAAAACAAAAAAGGAAGTAAAAACACTGAAGTCGTGTTTTAAAGGCAGCCTACGTTTTCTTTTTATTTTTATCATTTTGCAGTGTGTCGAAGTGTGCGGCGGCCGCTCACTTGGGCAGAGTCAGCGCGCACGTTTCGTTCGATCAAAATACGGTTGGGAGCGCTGGTATATGGTAGCGCATGAGCGCAGTCACGTGGTTTTGTTTTTAATATTTCGCGGGGTTTCTTCAAATGCCGGAAAAAAAAAAGGACCATGTAGGGGGTACGTTGCTACAGGAAACTGGATCGGTTCTTTCTTAAACCCCTACATTTTAGAGAAAGGCACGTGACCCTAAAGTGAATATCAGAACATTTACCTAATTAAACGGAGCTAATTAAGTGATTAATCGGAATTAAAATAATCTGAGGAGCGCCACACGATGAGAAACAATGTTTAGTTGGTTTCGGCCAGCTCTGGAGAACCACTCTGTTTTAATTCTCGGTTCATGTTACGTAACACACCAGGTATATTTGTAGGAGCCGTGCGCTACCTCGTGTCGCCAGGCTACCCACGACATAAGTGGTTGGCATGAAAAAACTAATGTGTGGTCACAAAGAATGGCACGAAAATGTGAAATTTTGAAAAAGTACTTGGATCGCGGTATACTCAGTATTTCAGCAGGCTGATACATGTATGTTCCATCACTAATTAACGCACTCTCAGAATACGTGGTCCTGGGTTAAACAATTAAACGCCACTCTGGAGGAGAAATTCTAGAGGCCCGTGTGCTGTGCGACACCAGTGCACGTTAAAGAACCCCAGGTGGTCGAAATTTCCGGAGCCCTCCACTACGGCGTCTCTCATAGCCTGAGTCGCTTTGGGACGTTAAACCTCAAAAACTAAACCAAACCTCTTTCACCGGACATAGCTAGAAATCGTAGCGTTCATTGGCTGACAACATGTACAGTCTTCGCCAAAAGTAGCCGGGCAGAGATTTTGCTTCTGAGCATTACTGTGGAGCACTTAGGGCCCCCCCGGAAGTCCAGATAGTCTCTAAAGGAGAAAACAGCGGTTGTCTTTACGTTACACTGATTTATTGCTTAATGGGTGTCATAAGTGATCCAACATACGCCTAAGTGACTCACCTCGCAGCTCAGATTGAGAAGCAGTATTAATGAGATTTAAATTAAGTATCAGATAACTACAAACGCCGCTCTAGGAAACAAATACATCACATGCCAAGGTTCCACAAAATGGCGCCACTTTGTACACTGAAAAAACACTTCTGTACAAATAATTTCGGGAAGAAATTTTCTTTAGTTTTCCTTTTAAGAAATCATCTCGGTGTGCATAACAAAGCGCGTGCCTGTCATGAACGTCCTTTAAAGGAGCTCTAGTTCTTATTTCCGCCTTTAGAAATTCGGCAACGTCACCGACAGCACGAACCGACCTTCTTTCTTTACCAGCATGACGCAACGAAGTTACTATGAAACGAAGGTACTCTGAAAGCTTGTAAAAAGCCTACCGACACTAAACTGCAGACGTAGATGTCAGAAAGTAATTTTGTTAGAACCTGTAGTAAAGGCGAAAGGCGAGGAAATAAAACGCAAAATGGAAACGTACATGGTGGAACCAAAAAAAAAATATCAGCAAGAGTTCAGGGCGAAGATGAGTGCGAGTGTTGATGAGTGAGTAAGAACGTTGACGGCGGCGCGCATCGGTTCCTTGCAGATATAGGAGTTGCTTTCACTCCTGAAGATTAACAGTTGTCAGTGTGCGCCCTTGGTAATGCAATCGGTTCCATTCTTCTTCTCTGTCTTATCCGCTCAGTCTTATGTTTACTCGGAACGGACTAACTACCCCTTAAGAATTTCGTACGAACGCAACGATCAACAGCTGGAAGATAAGGTAAGATACAGATTCCGGGGTATCATAAGAGATTACTTTTTTTTTTTCAACAGATATGTGGAACGCGGACTGCAGCTCGGGCAGCAGAACAATGCGCATGTGTCGTCCCCAGAGAAGACATCTATTCAAACGGCAGGAAGGAGGAAAGAAAAGATTGTTTTCTTTTGTGCTTCAGTAAGTGCTTTCATTTTTTTTCTAGTTTTTTTCGCTTTCCGCATTCGCTTTCGTAAGCAGGGAATTGCTACTGTATTCTTGGATAAAAATAACCCGGTAGAGAAATCTGTCCCTACAGGCGACATGTAAATGAAAACTAATATTGCAGTAGCACGATCTTTCCACATTTTTGTTGATGGTATAATTTCTGCTCAAAGTATTTCGTGAGGTGCTTTCCCAACGGGTACGTCTAGGAGTTGAACAAGGCCGAGAACAATGCCCTCGAAGGTTGATGTTCTCCCAAGTATTTTCCAGAGGATTCTCCGAAATTAGAATTTCGGAGAATTATAATTCGGCGTAGGGGAAAGAAATGGCAACCCTTAGCGAAAAAGAGGGTGTGCTTAAAACGCATTTCAAACATACTGTATTAATTTCATATCTATTTCGCATTTTTTTGTCCCTATGCTTAAACTGCAATACGAATGCTGTAAGGCCGCCGCTCATTTCCAGCTGCAGCTACTGTGTAGGGCGCTGCCCTCGCGGCGGTGGCTGTCCATTGTGAACGACAGCACCGCCGCTACCTTCAGGGCGCCCCCCCCCCCCCCCCCTTCCCCCCTTGTGCATACGCTAACGTCGGAAAGGCGCCCGATGGGTCAACGCTCATTTCCAGCTACCACGGTGCAGGGCGCTGCCCCCGCGGAAGGGGCTGTCCATTATGAACGAAAGCCCCTCCAAGCACAGTGCAGTAGGGAGTTCGTCTTTTGACGCACTGCTATCTTCACGGTGTCTCTATCAATTTGTGGGGGAAAACAGGAACCCTGTCGTAGCTGGTATGCCGAGCCGACAGAGAGAGCCCAGGAAAGGACGATTCGAGCATTTTTTGGCGACGTGGGGAACGACGCATTCCTCACTTTTATCCGCCCGCTCATCGATCACCCTTGTCCGAGCGCCCCACCGTCTGTGCCGTACCGGCTTCTCTCTCATCTATTGTTTGCATATGACAAGCACTGAGGACAGGGGGTACGCATCTGTACCAAGATCTTGACTTGCAGTGCGAGTGGAGAGGGGGGCGGCGGTGTGCTTGGGACAGGTCGGAAGGAGAGCCCCAACGGGAGAGGATGAGCATGCTCTTTCCGACGAGAGAGTGGTGTTGTATTTGTTCTTTATTTTTGTTTTCTTAGCGAGACCCTGGGTTTGGGGCTGAGCTCAACCCACGGGGTAGGTCAATGATTGGAGAATTGATGCTTGGGGCGGGCCACTTAAAATGACCGCCCCATTTCTTTGTTTGTTACGGTTATAAAAACCGAAGTAAACGGATGGAGACCAGCCTGAGCTGGGGCTCCATGCTTAGCATGTAACATTCTGCTACTTAGGCTCTAGCCTGCTGGGTCGAAGAGTAAAGTAGCGCAAAGTTTGTTTTTCCCTTTGTAAATTTATGTCTGCTGTTTTCCAGTTTTACTCCTTGTACATGTATATGTTGTAAATATATGCTTCTCTTATATCTGTCATCATCTGCAAGAAACAACGCCTCCTGGTCTTCCTTCGTGCCGAATCCACTAGAGGAAGGGCTTGGGAACCTTCCTGTGAAGAAACGAACAAACTTTACTAATGCTTTCTAAGTATACTACGAATAATATTTTGAACGTTCTTTAAAATATGTGAAAAGTACATCTTTCCCCGCTTAGGATATTTATAATGCATTAAGAATATACTAAAAATATACATTAAGTACATTAGATTACATTAGAAATACACTAAAAATATGCGTTTAATAGACTAAATATGTATTCACTTCGGCTTAAAAAAGGACTGCTGGTCGGCTTCGCAGAATGAGGCGGGTTAATGCTCCAAGCGCACTTTTTTTTTCTTTATTGCCTGGCTTTTGCAAAGAAAATTGGACAAAACAAACAATCAACAAAACACAATAAACGCTATGTACATACGACTCGTGGTCAGCCAGCATGAATCTGGCTTCATCTAATTAAAATTCAGGCAATGTACAGAGCGGCTCTAGTTTTGAGAGCCACTCCGGAGGGTCCGCAGCGGCCTTCTGAATGGCCAGAAACATGTCCATATCCATATTTTCGCGAAAGTAAATCCTGGCAGGTCTTGCGTCTCGGTCACAATGGTAGCCTGCCATTCTGGAGCGCCATATACAGTGGAGGCCTGTCAGCACTATTAAGTCGAAAGGCACCCCATCCTCATTTCCAACAGATAAGTACCGAATGCCGTACGGGTCTAGCGGAAATTCTTTCTTTAAGGTTCGCTGCAACACATCCCAAAAATAAACCCCTTCCCAACAGTGTAAAAAAACATGGTCTATTGTTTCCGGCTTCCTGCAAGTCAAACAGTGAGATCCCCAGGGTAAAAATAATTCCTTTCCCTCTAAAAATTTTTTAACCGGTAAGGTTCCGGTGTGCAGCTTAAAAAAGAAGGTTTTTGTTCCTGGCGGCACCTGCATTTTTTTCACTCTCTTTAAAACATCTTTGCCTGGGCCTCCACTGTACGAGGCCCTGTACAAGGGCACGGGGAAAACTACATCGCACAAAGCACGGTACAGTTTCTTTCGTTTCACAGTGGACAGAAAGTCATTAGAAAACCGCGCGGAAAGAAACCTTACACTAGCAACGATTTCCCGGTGAAAACCGCTGACCCCACTGTAAACCTCACTAGTTCCGACTACGTACTCCGGCAGCAGGCGCCGCAGCCTAACTTGGCATACGGTGCGCAAAAACGGGTCTCTTGTGTCCCGAAAAAACAAGAAACGATTCACCAGCTGCTGAAGAAACAAATGGCCCAGTCCCACAAGTTATCAAATCATGACGGAAGTGCCTGAGCAAACAAGAAATGCTCCAACAAACGCCATACTTGGCTTGCCTTATATATACCCACCGAGAGGGACGCACTATCTTGCCCGGTGATGCGTTTTTTTGCGCAAAGACTGTGGGCCCAAAAATTATCCCAGAAGTGCCCTAATGGTCGCGTCCGAATCAGGAGGCGATCGGGAACAGAACTGCTAGTCGAAACTTGCGTCAGAAATAGGTCAGGAGTCGAACTGTCAACAAACAGATACACGGGCGTTCAAGGGAGCCGGTCGGCCTTCCCGGTCATGGTCCTTTTCGCTGGCATATTCGGGCCCGTAAATACCCAAGGCGTCTTTGCCGGTATCATGCTATCACATTCTCCGCACGAAGTGTAAATAAGTGGTGATTACCTTCCTGCTAGAAGTTACCATAAACGAAATGACTTCAGAACAGAAAAGGCTTGGGCAGGTTGGTAATTCATTGCAACACAGTGATCATAGCGCGGGAACAACGCAGGCGATCTCGTCCCGTCTCGTCTTTGTTTTGCGTTCTTCCCGCGGTATTATTACTGTGTTGCAACGAAAGGAGAACAGGAAAGGGAGAATTTTCGCTCATTCCTGAAACGCCATTTCGAGCTCTAGATTGTTCCAGGGTAGATTGAAGTGTAATGCAAATATGTTTACGCGGACTGCCCATTTGTTCGAATCGAAGTATACTTAGACGGATTAGTTGCGTATTTACGAAAGTACACTTTAAAAACAATGCCAGCACCAAAATGCGATTTCCCTGAACTCGATTTCGAGCATTAGGTTGTTCAAAGACAGCTCGAAGTGCTGCAATATATGTTAGGGTGGACTGCCAATTTGCTAGAATTTAAGTATTCTTTGGACGAATTAATTACGTATTTACTGAAGTACACTTCAAATACGTTGACAACACGCAAATGCCATTTCCCGAAACGCGATTTCGAGCACTCGACTGTTCAACGGCAGCTAGAAGTGTGCTGCAAATACGTTTAAAAGGACAACCCGTTTTTTAGAATTGAAGTATACTTGGGATGAATTAATTTCATATTTTCGAAAGTACACTTTTAATACATTGACAAGATGCTAAAACTGCATACATATACGTTTACAAGTACTGCCCGTTTTTTAGAATTAAAGTATACTTTGGATGAACTAAATTAATATTTCCGAAAATACTCTTTTAATACACTGAAAAGATGCTAAGCTGCATACATATTTTCACGTATTTGGAAAGTGCTCGAAGTATGCTTTAAGTGAGGTATTTTTCGCATATTTTAAGAATATATTTAGAATACCAAGCATGAAATTTCAGGAACGCATTTCGTACATATTGTGACGAAGACGAAGCTGAAGTTGAGGACAGGAAGGTAGGTAGGTGCTATTCTTGGTGACGCTCACGATGAGGTGCAGAAGAACAACATTGCAGCTCCGTGACCAGGATGGCGATGAAGGGACCCCAGCACCTCCACCAAATGTAACGTGGCAGGCAGCCGAGGAATGAGGCGTGGTGAACGATGGAGAAGACATGATTTAATGGCCGCTGGCCTAGCGCGAGCGCTCCGTCCCCCGTCACTGCCAGCTTCGTCTTCGTGACAATATTTTTAGTGCATTCATGAATACAAAATATGTTTAAAATACAATTTAAGTAGCCCACCGTATATTCCAAACGTATTAGTCTTTGCTATGCGGCCACGAAGTTTGTAAAGAGCCTACCTACGCTAAGCTGCAGACGCAGATGTTGGAATGTAAATTAGCGAGCACCTGGAGTAAAGGCGAAAGGCGAGGAAATAAAACGCAAAATGAAAACGTACATGGTTGAACGGAAAACAACTATCTGCAAAAGTAAAGGCGAAGATGAGTGCGAGTGTTGATGTGTGAGTAAGAACGTTGGCGGCGCGCGGGTGTAGGAAGAAACTTCCGCGGAAAAAACGTCCCCGGAAAAAAGGTGTCTGGAAGAAAGGCTCCCTGAGGAAGCACCGTCTAAGAAAAAAAATGTTCTATTATAAGCGACTGTGTGCATAGCGGGGCAGATCTGTCCGGTTTTAGGATATTAACATATAAGTGACGCTACGGTGGCGCAATTGGCGACAGAATAAGCAAGGCTAATTCCACCTGTATCATGCAACAACTCAACTCAACAACTCATGCATGTACACATGCGAGGCGCCCGGATGCTCGAATTAAGGTGGCTTACGATACGTTTGATGTCACCCGTTTGGGGACATTTTTTTCCTACTTCGCAAATCGGAACGTTTTTCCGGGGATGTAGTATGTTCCGGGGGCGTTTTTTCCGGGGACGTATCTTCCGGGGACATTTTTTCTGTGGACAATTTTTCCGGCTCCCGGCCACGTGGCAGGGTTCTCCGAAACGGTCTGATGAACGCGGCCACATGAAAGGTCATTTGAAAAGCCTTGGTACATGACGTCGTTACCATCGGTAGCACTTTATACAATGATGCCAATAAAATGTCCCGTCGCTCCCAGTGTTCTGGAATCTCGCTTGCTTAAAGAGCTTACGAGCAGTAGTTTAATATTTCTTAAAGGAGAATTACATGGAGAATGAGCTAACTGAAAGCGCAGCCTGGGGAAAACCACATGCCATCCGCTAATTTTTGGCAGATGGCTTCAGTTTGCTCCCTGCCAAAGTAGGCCCCGCTTTAAAGAATTCTCGAGCAGAAATAGGCTTTCACCAGGTTTTTAAGAAACCACCTCGGAATGCAAGCATTGGAGGATAGCGGGCATAACCGTGAAACCAAGGGCGGCAAGAACATTGAATTCCAATTTCGGTGAACTGTCTAATCTGTTTTGTGATATACATATGCGGTCTGAATTGGGACAAAGCTTTTATTTTATCAGCTCTGACTCCCTCCACAAATCTTTTCTTGACTGTTACTTGATAAGATGGTGCAAAGTGAGGATACAATCTCGGACCGCCTCATGATGACGCCTCAAGTACGCTAGTCATATTTCTCTGAAACCGATTCTAGACAACCACAATAGGCCCTCAAAGTGCATCCCTTATGGTGAGAAGGGTAGGCGAGATTGGGAGAGAGATGTGTGGATTATAGTGCGTTCATATCTCTCGAGGCCGCTGAGTGACGCATCCGACCTTCCGAGAAATGAGTACTCTGAGGAACGCACCCTAGCGATGGTGCTGCTAGCCTGGGCTACATATCTCCGTAGGGTAAGCTTGAAGGGTGTACAGGGATAAGATAAAGGAAGCCTCAATGACCAAGTATATAAGAAAGGTCTAGCCTCCAATGAGCGTACCACTATGTGGTCTGCAGCTTGGACGATCTCAAGGCGCCGGCGGTCTCCATATCTGCCTCGTCGGCTACAACGGAAAGAAGAGGACTCTGTTCCTGGTAGTTTTGGTAAGTGGTTTCAGTACTTTTTCCAGTGTCTAGCTTACGGACATTTATGTCGCCAGCAGCAACCATTGTTGAGAAAGTGAACTGCATTATGAAAGCTTATAGGGAAGAACGGTGTTGCTAATAACACATGCCGCTACTCAGGCACGATCCAAGTGCAGCCCAAGGGGGCCTGCCCCTCACCCCCCCCCCCCCCCTATTCATTTCCCCCTCAGAAATCGAATTCAGTCCCCCCTGCCCCCACTCAACTCAGGCTTCTCTTTGATTATGCAGTCGCCCCCCCTCCCCCTCTCCACGTTGCACAACATTGTCTTTGACCCCTCCCGAAATTAATTTCTGGCTATGTGTCTGCCCCACCTACCGCTGCGTTGCAACTAAAACAGAAAGAAATAATATAGTACAGAGAATCGACTCAGTCAGCGATTCCATATTTGCAGCTTTCTTTTTTGTGTGTGCTTTGAAGTGTATGGATAAAGGGTATGTCGACAAACCAAAGCAAGAAAGCAGAGATGTATGTTCATAAAACACGACTACCCCATTCTGCTTAAAAGAGCCATAATGTCAGAGAAAAGCCTCATACCGTTTGTTATCCTCCTAGATGGTTATTGCATTTTTCCGACGCTTCGATTCGTTTCTCTGCTTATCCGCAGTTGAAATCATGGAGGAGCACAATTATTTCAAACTTGAGGACGAAGGTGCACCATATGAGACCGGGACGCTTCAGTCATTGGAGGAAGACGACAAAGGCCCACAGCCTCAGGCCCTACCTTCGACGTCCACAGCCCAATGGGACGGCCAGGCATCTCCGTCACCATTGCCGCGGCTGTCCTCCGGGGGTGAATTCTCGAGCTCCGGAGGCCCTTGCTCAAGCTCCGGCGATCCCGATGCTGGCTACACCGGCCTACGATCACCCAACGGAGAGCCTTTTCACCATGCCGACGAAGCTGTTTTACGTCGTGGCCTGCACGCACAAGGGTCCCGACGCACCTACCCTAGACCTGACCAACATTTTGATGCAGCTGTTCTCCGTCGTGGCCAGCACGCACAAAGGGTTCGATGCATCAACCCTAGACCTGACCCATATTTTAATGCTCAGCCCCTTGCTCAGCGCCGGCCGTTTGTCTCCCTCAGAGATCTGATAAGGCTGTCTAACGAAAGGAGCTTGGCACTACCTGATAGCACTTGGTCTACTGACGAGTGGTCGACAGTGTTCGAGTAACGCGTAATGCTCTCGCGGATTTTGCTGCTCATGTTCTGCTAATGTCCTTCTTTTGTCCTGTTTTTTGTACCATTTCGGTGGAAGCCATGGTGGACATAAACAATAGCGCACAAACGCCTTAATGCGTTTTTCTTGCTTTTGTAAATAAAATGAATTGTTTGACTTCATCTTTGTGGTTGTATGCGTCATTATTCTTTAAAGTTGCATCGTAGGTGTATAGAGGGTGTTTCACGTAACATGTAACAAGGATTTTAAAGAAGTGGCTCTCTGGAGCTGGGAGAAACCGATTACGGACTGTTTCGCATCGTGCGGTGCTTCTCAGGGTATCTTAAATTCTGCTCAATTTGTTAATTAGCTGAGATTAATTATGCAATTTTTCTGTTATTCACATTGAGGTCACGTGCGTTTCCTTAAATTGTAGAGGGGGGTTAAGATAGAACCGATACATTTCTTTGGCAACGTACTTCCTACGTGGTCCTTTTTCCAGCACTTAAAGAAAGCCCGCGAAATATAAAAACAAACACGTGGTTTCGCTATCGTATTGTAGCGCTGCCAAACGCGCCCTGAGTGAACTAAGCGTGCGTGCTCGCCGTGTCGAAGTGAGCGGCCAACGCCGCTCTCAGCATAGTCTTGAAAGGGCGTCATCGGATTCTTCCTGAACACAAAGTGCGCGCCGTGATCTGCAATAAGTGATAAGCCGGACATCGACAACCAATGCAGACGAGGCTTCTATTGAGCCAAAACAAAAAAGGAAGTAAAAGCAGTGAAGTCATGTTTTCAAGGCAGCCTACGTTTTCTTTTTATTTTTATCATTTTGCAGTGTGTCGAACTGTCGAACTGTGCGGCGGCCGCTCACTTGGGCAGAGTCAGCGCGCACGCTTCGTTCCATCAAAATGCGGTTGGGAGCGCTGGTATATGGTAGCGCATGAGCGCAGTCACGTGTTCTTGTTTTTATATATTTCGCAGGCTTTCTTGAAATGCTGGAAAAAAGGACCACGTAGGAGGTACGTTGCCATAGGAAACTGAATTGGTTCTTTCTTAAACCCCTCTACAATTTATGGAAACGCACGTGAGCCTAAAATGAATATCAGAAATTTGTCCTAATTAAACGGAGCTAATTAACTAATTAATCGGAACCAAAAATAATCTGACGAGCGCCACACGTTGAGAAACAATGTTTAGTTGGTTTCGACCAGCTCCGGAGAACCACTTTTTCAAATTCTCGGTTCATGTTACGTAATACACTATGTATATTTGTAGAAGCCATGCGCCATCTCGTATCAAGAGGCGCGCTACATTGTATCACCAGGCTACCCACTACATAAGTAGTTGGCATGAAAAAACTTATGCGTGGTCACAAAGCATGGCAAGAACATGTGGAATTTTGAAACACACTTTAATCGCGGTATACGCAGTATTTCAGCCGGCTGATACACGTATGTTCAATCCAGAATTAACACATTCTCAGAAAACGTGGTCCCGGGTGGAAGAAACGCCACTTTCACCAGACACAGCTAGAAATCGTAGCGTTCATTGACAGACAGCATGTACAGTCTTCGCCAAAAGTAATCAGGCAGAGATTTTGCTTCTCAGCATTATTGAGGAGCACCTACCCCCCCCCCCCCCCCCCTGAAATACAGATAGTCTCGAAAGGAGAAAACTGCGGTTGTCTTTACGTTACACTGATTTATTGCTTAATGGGTGTCATAAGTGATCCAACATACGGCTAAGTAACTAACCCCACAGCTGAGATTGAGAAGCAGTATTAATGAGATTGAAAATGAGTATCAGATAACTGTAAACGCCGCTCTAGGAAACAAATACATCACATGCGAAGGTTCCACAAAATGGCGCCACTTTGTACACTGAAAAAACACTTTTGTACAAATAATTTCGGGAAGAAATTGTCTTTAGTTTTTCCTTTAAGAAATCATCTCGCTGTGCATAAAGAAGTGCGTGCATGTACTGGACGTCCTTCAAAGAAGTTATAGTGCTTATTTGCGCTTTTGGACTTTCGGCAACGTCATAGACAGCACAAACCGACCTTCGTTCTTCACTAGTATGCGCTCACGAAGTTTATAAAAAGCCTACCTAAGCTAAGCTGCAGACGCACATGTTAGAATTTAAGTTAGCAAGCGCCTGTAGTAAAGGCGAAAGGCGAGGAAATAAAACGCAAAATGAAAACGTACATGGTTCAACGGAAAACAGTTATGAGCAAGAGTTAAGGGCGAAGGTGAGTGCGAGTGTTGATGTGTGAGTAAGAACGTTGGCGGCGCGCGGGTGTATGAAGAAACGTCCGCGGAAAAAAGGTGTCTGGAAGAAAGGTCCCCTGAGGAAGCACCATCTAGGAAAAAAATGTTCTATTATATCTTGAATAAATAAATAGCAGCGCAAGGAGACGGGGACTAGACGAGACAACAAGGACGGCGCTGAACCGAGACACCTTACGAACCAAAGACAGTTGCTCCAACCGAGATTCCCTAGGCGGCACAGCAAACTTTGGTGCGAAAGAAAGAACACGTTCCACATATGCTGGCAAGGTAACGTCACCTACGATGTGCACGTTGCAGGGTGGGGCGGCCGAGCTATGGGCAGGCTTGGCTCTAAGTCGTCTCAGCACTTGTTGCCAGAGGAACTCCGTTGTTTGGTCAGCCAGGATGTGGAAGTTCCGCAGCTGACGTTGGTGCCAGGAGACCTGTGTCCTGCTACGGACCTGGGCACTCAGGAGGTCACGGTACAGGCGAGCTTGCCGACGCCATTCTGATCTCAAGACCTTGACAACCCGTATTCCATGGCCAGGGGAAGGCGAAATCCCACCGAAGAGAGCAGTGTTGTGTTTCTACCCCCCCCCCCCCCCCCCCCTTAACTCTCTTTGTGTGTTCCCGTCACACCTGTGTCCACTTAGGCCATGTCCAGATGCAGCGCGTCGTTCTGCGAAAGTGGTCTTCAGGCACGCGCTCCCGTGCAACCTCATAACAGGTGGAAACGAACACGAGGGACGTATTCAACTCCTGGATTCCTGGTACCACCACTTCTGCCTAGCTGCCACGACGTGTCTTCCGGAGCACCCAAGTATTGACTTTGCGACATTGTGTGCATCTGTCAAGGTGACATGTCTCAACGCCAGCTGCTACCTGCGGAGACGAGCGTCTGCCAAGCGCCTGCCATTCAACCGGTCCTAGCTCTTTTGTCAACCGCGGGGTGACGCCGCGGCAGGTGTTCGCCTTTGGGGAATTTCCTTGGAACAAATATATGGAATCCACCTGGCCGGAAACGACTAACCCGTCAACACGCCCTTCTGGACACTTCCAAGTATCCACGGGCCTCAGCGGATGAAGCGAGGTGACGACGCGGCAGGTGTTCGCCCATCTTGTTTCCTCGAGACAAGATATGAAATCCACCTGGCCTGACGGGCCACTTTCAACTATTCAGGGGCCTCAGCCGAGGAAGACGACGAAGCGGTGAACGACCTTGGAGCACCCAGACGAAGTCCCTACGATTGGTTGAAAAAGGCGGGAAGATCTCGGGAGGGTCTATTTAAAGCGCTCGAGCCGTTCATCAAAAAGCCATTCCCGGAGCGACTCCCTGAGCGATCCGCTCAACGTTTCCTGAGTCTTCTCAGTTTTTACCTTGTTTGTCATTTTTGTAAATAATCATGTAAAAATGTAAATACAGTTTTTCCCTCATTTTCCCCTACTCCCCGTCTCCGGCCCACGTCCCTTCCTCCTTCGGCACTGCGGCGGTGCTCATGGACCCGATGCCTGGTGGGACACGCTACTAGTACGACAAAACATATCAGCAGTAACTTCGTCGGGTAGGCGCTTGGTTCGCAGGCAGAAGGAAAATTCCCGAGCACGGCACACTGACACAGCGATGCACGAAACGATGGCACACGGATCGTACGGGGCACACACAGAGAAAGAACCCTTTGTACTAGAAATGAACTTGACTGACGTGGAAAATTGGGCGTGTTGGTACATGTCTTGAATAAATAAATAGCAGCGCAAGGACACGAGGACTAGACGAGACAACAAGGACGGCGCAGAACCGAGACACCTGACGAACCAAAGACAGTCTATTATAAGCGACTGTGTGCAAAGCGGGGCAGATCTGTCCGGTTTTAGGACATTACTAACATATAAGTGACGCTACGGTTGCGCAATTGCTGGCAGAATAAGCAAGGCTAATTCCACCTCTAACATACAACAACTCAACAAATCATGCATGTACGCATGCGAGGCGGCCGGGTGGTCAAATTACGGCGGCTTACGATACGTTTGATGTCACCCGTTTGGGGACATTTTTTCCTACTTCGCAAATCGGGACGTTTTTTCCGGGGATGCATGTTCCGTGGACATTTTTTCCGGGTACGTATCCTCCGGGGAAGTTTTTTTCCGGGGACATTTTTTCCGGCTCCCGGCGGCGCGCATCGGTTCCTTGCAGATATAGGAGTTTCTTTCACTTCCGCGATATAACAGTTGTCAGTGTGCACCCTTGGTAATGCAATCGGCTCCATGCTTCTTCTCCGCCGTATTTGCGCAGCCTTATATTTTCTCGGAAGGGACTAACTATCCTTCAAGAAGTTCCTACGAAAGCCACGATCAACATTTGGAAGATAAGGTAAACTATACAGATTCGAGGCTATCATAAGACGCGACTTTTTTTTCAGCAGATTGTTAGAACGCGGCCTGAAGCTCGGGCAGCAGAACAATGCGCATGTGTTGTCAGCGGAGAAGACATCTATTCAAACGGCAGGAAGGAGGAAAGAAAAGATTGTTTTCTTTTAAGCTGCTGTAAGTGCTTTCATTATTTTCTAGTTTTTTTTTTTGCTTTCCGCATTCGCTTTCGTAAGCAGGGAATTGCTACTCATCCATTCTTCGAGAAAAATAACCCGGTAGAGAAATCTGTCCATACAGGCGATATATAAATGAAAACTAATATTACTGTAGCCCGATATTTCCACTTTTTTGTTGATGGTATAATTTCTGCTCAAAGTATTTCGTGAGGTGCTTTTCCAACGGGTACGCCTAGAAGTGGAACAAAGCCGAGAACAATACCTTCGAAACTTGATGTCCTCCCAAGTATTTTCCCGGTGATTCTCTGAAATTAGAATTTCGGAGAATTATAATTCGGCGTAGGGGAAAGAAATGGCAAGGAGAGGATTATCCTGGAAAATTTTATGTAATAACCCTTTTAATTAACTTTTACGGATAACATTGCATTAGTGGCATCATGGACGAGGCCCAGTCAGGGAAAACATGCTCCGCAGCACAACTGCACATCCGCTGGGTAAAGCGGGCCATTAGTGACATCACATGCCTCCTCCTTCTCTATACAACATGGTGCCGACTCCTTGATGCGTCGGCTAGCGCAGTGCAGATCTGAGAAATGTTATGAAAGTATATTACAGACTTTCATTTTAACGTAATTCTTTTTCACTTCAGTCGCTAAATGATCAACTTGGAACGTAAAAGGTGAAACTTGGAATAGATTTGGCACCCAATTTATCATTGCCTGTTAATTGTCCTCTTGGCATTAATGCACATGGGTCGCCTGCGATGCCGAAACAATTTTTTTTATTTTAATTTACACGAACCGTACACGAAATGCATTTACGTGAGAAACGAAAAACTGTGATGTAATCTTTTCTTCATCCGTTGTCATTCTGGCTTTTGACGTAGGATAGCTTCAGCGTTGTAGATAATCAAAACGACGAAGGAGCAATTATGTCACATAAACGATTTTTACAAGAATAAAAATTGTTTTGAAATGACAGGAACACACTTTCGCCACTTAGCTGACGGGCAATGAAATAAACGGCGACATGAGTTCTCCCATGGACTAATCTTACACGCACCTCCTTTTTAAACAACGCAAGAGCCGGCCGTCATTTACATCCCATTAAAACACCTCCTATCAGGTTTTGTGTTTGAGCTCTTGCGCATGAAGGACGAGTATGGAGTGAAGTAAAGTGCAGCACGCTCTTCTTACAATTGCAAGAAGTTTGTGCAGCAAAATCTGTTCGTTCTCACACCTGCCGTCGTCCTCGTTAGGCCACTGTTCTTCATCCCCTGGCGCCATCTATCGGAGGCGATGTACACCAAAAACCTGAAAGCTCAGAGCACGAAATGCTGGAAGATTTATTACTTGCGTGCCGTGGTATGACTGGCAACAGTATTGGAGACGGTGTGCCGCGATAAATCGCTCATGAATTACCCTGAGGTAAAGAACAGAAACATAAAACCGCAGACAACTATAACGCCAAGAAGGAAATTCAGCGGGGATTGTTGCGATGTGCGCCTCCCTTACAAAATTTTTTTAGGCAGTCTATAGACTGTCCATAGACGTCTGTCTATAAAGTCTATAGACTTTCAAAAGACAAACCTGAAAGAACAGTCGATAGGCAATACAAATGCTATTGACAGTCTATAGACAATCTGTTGATTTATCGCTACACACTTTTAGTAGACTTTTCTCTATTGGCAGTCTACAGACTATGAATAGACAAAAAGAAATCTCTAGGAAGGCAATGGAGTCTATAAGAAGTCTATAGAATGTCTATAGACCATTTTTATAAGGGCTGGCTACGACAGCTGCTTTCCCGAATGTGCGGCAGTGTATGACAGTCGCTCCCACGGACATGGTTTAATGGAGTGCCGTCGCTAAAGGTTTAGCGTCATAATAATTGCGAACCACTTCCTCGATTGCGCACGCTTACATTGAGTGGGAGGAACCCTTCACACCTCAACGGAGATCAACGAACCTCTCTTCGCTAACAATTTCTTTGAAATGCCTCACAGCCAAGGGTGGCTTAAGTCGCCGCACAAATATGCCGCTTGAGGTCAGGGACTTCCTTGGCCTAAAGTAGTTGGGAGGTGTTGTGTGAGAGGGTGTCGGAAACGGTCCTCTTTTAAGCGCCCATTTGAAACTACTTACATTTGTAAAGCCTTGGAACATGACATCGTTACCGTCGGTAGCGCTCAATAAAAGAATAGCGATTGAACGTCCCATCAGCCACTGCATTGTGGAGCACTGACATCGCACAACGTGCAACGTGACAACGTGCACTGACATCGCACAGTACACGGGCCTCAAGAATTTCGCCTCCATCGAAATGCAGCCGCCGCGTCCGGGATCGAACCCGCGTCTTTCGGGCCAGCAGCCGAGCGCCGTAACCACTGAGCCACCGCGGCGGGGCTCGTTATCTCTTACTGCCTCATTATGCATCGTCGTCCTTAACTGTCTAATCTGTTTTGTGATATCCATAGACAGGCTAGGTTGTGACTAAGTTTTTTTAATCTGCTCTAACCCCCATTTCGCCTAAGTTTTCTTAACTGCTGCTTGATAATATGGTGTAAAGTGAGCTTCACGAACAGCTTTGAACAGCTTCACTAAGAGACATCATGGACGCGAGTTATTCTTCTGTAAAACCCATTCTAGGTCACTATAATGAGATCACAAAGTGTGTCCCTTATGGAGAGAAGGTCCGACGAGATTGTGAGAGGGAGGTGTACACGATAGTGCGTTCATATCTCTCAAGGACTCTGAGGGATGCATCAGATCTTCACGGAAATGAGCGCACTGAAGAATGCGCCCAAGAGATGGCACAGCTGACAAAGCGGGCACGTACGGTAAGCTTGAAGGAAGGAGAGGGTAAGATAAGGGAAGGGTCAAGGGGCAAGGGTATAAAAAGGATGTAGCCACAAGAGACCTACGGGCTGGAGAAAGACATGTCTCCGCGGCAGGCTGCGCAACCAGAAGACGACTGCGTACCTTTTCATGGCTGTAAGTGCTTCCGTTACTTTATTCTAGTCTCTCTTAGAGAAGTTTTCCTCGTTAGCAGCAATAGTTGTTGAAAAAACAAATCAGATTAACAAAGCTCTGTAAGGAGTAGGCGGTTGCTCATAACACATGCCGCGCTTACCGCTGCGCTGTTACTCAGGTAGCACAGAAACGAATAATACACTCTTAGAAAAAAAAAAAGGTAGTAAGTACAACTCTGACTCCGTTTTACTACTTTTTTGCTAACTATTTACTACCGTCGTCAACGTATAGCTAGCATAAGTAAATCTTGCCACTTTTTTCTAAACATGGTCGCTAGTTAGTATCTAGTTAGTAACCGTTCCTTTGTGAAGGACTGTGTACGGGAGGCCTAGGCATGGCCCAAAAGAACTCTCCATCGACTAGCACCAGAGACGCTGTGTCTGCCTTCAAAATTATCGCTCTGCCCCGTCAGCGAAGGCGGTTGTGTGGAATGCAGCGGGCGCAACACAAAGACGTGCGAAGTAGCCAGAGGGCAAAAGAGGAGAGGCCGCGCGGGGCGCCCAGCGCGACCACACGCATCCCTGCGGCCCGTTTTGCAGCGCGTCCCCAACTCCCCCCCCTTTGGCGCGGAGAGAGGCACGTTTGTGCGTTTGTGTGTGCGCGCATGCACGCCTGCAGACCGCCTTGTTGCGAGGTACGGGCTGTGGACTCGGAGAAGGCTGAGTTGGGTCTTTATTAAGGGAAGTTAACCAAAAGAAAAGAGGGCCCCAGGCCCTTGGAGGGTACAGACTGGCTCCCCGAGCGGCTGCTCTCTTCCGCTGCTGGAGCAAGACGCGCTTTGTCCGTTGACGGCCGAGTTTTCGAATGCCGTGGTCGCGTGACCAAGCCGCGGTTCTTGAAAGAGACCACCCCGGGTTCCGATGCGAGAAGAGAGAGGACAGCCGTGACCCTCATAAATATGTCAAATTCGAGAGGAGTGCGTCTTCGGCTGAACATGAGCCCGCGTTCGCGAAGAGGCCGGCACCCTGCGGCGCCGGGGGTAGGCCGGAACGCTCGCGGCACAAACAGTTTCCCGGAGTTCGCGGGCCCACAGGCCAGCAGTGTCTTGAAACGCAACGGCCTTACTAACGGCTCGAGGTGGCGGGGGAGGCCGGCAAGTTAGCACCAAGAGGGCTCCCAGCAGAGGAGGCGAGGAGGACACCGAAGGAAAGAAAGGGAGTCCTCAGAGAGACGCGTTGGGGACAGAGACAAAGGACAGAACGAGCAGAGAACGGGCAGAGACGGGCGAAGTGTACGGACGGAAGCAGATCGCGCTGGTCTGTAGTCGGTGAGGCCGGACCCGAGGGCATCCGTTGCAAACTGACCGCCAGCCGAGACGCCCAAGAAGCCGGACGCCACTACCCATCATAGGACCGCCAGCCGAGACGCCCAAGAAGCCGGACGCCACTACCCATCATAGGACCGCCAGCCGAGACGCCCGAGAAGCCTGACGCCGCCACCCGTCATAGTCACCGAAACGTGGGACCATCACCAGGCTGAGCGCCACCCCCGCCAGAGCAGCCGAGAGCGAGGCACCTGCTGGCCGGACCACACCGACGCCTAATGCAAGACAGCGGTGAACGGAACTCCCAGTTACACCTTCAGGCAGAGAGTATGAATAAATTAGGTTGACTCGGAGGCGTTGTGTGTTGGCTCAATTCTCCTCGCTTCAGCAGAACCCGTAGATAGCAACAAACAACTGTGTTGCATTGTGACTGACCCCCGACAGGCGGGAACGTCACACCTGCAACCTTCAAAAACGTCAAAGAATGCAACCGATACCGGCAGCTGTGAGCATAAATTTGTTTTCTATTTAAATATTTCTGCATGGGTATGCAGTCGAGTAGACTAACCTGTTTCGACAATCGCAGCTTCATAATTATGGTTGGTATCTTTGCTCAAAGGGTAAGAGCCACCGGCCTCTAAATGAGAGAGATTTACGGACTATATAAGACAGAAAAAGATTAACCTGTGGACGCGCAGTACGTGTGTAAAGCGTGTGTGATTCTTTCTGGTTTGTGCTTTCTTCCATTTGGGACCATTGTGTGTGCCCTGTAAGGTTGTTTGATGCCATCACTCCTCATAATTTGTACGTGTAATGCGCAATATCTCTAAGCCTTAGTGTGTGATTTACGGCCAGCACAGTCTGGTAGCTTTGACGGGTGCCGGGAATTAGTCAAAGTGAGCATATACAGGGTGTTTCACCTAAGACTTTCTGCAATTTTTAAAAATAAGCTATTTGAATTAGATGCGCGCTTTTTCTGGCATAGCATTGTCAGTGGTGTAGTACATCATAATGCAGCTAAGACGTGCTAACTAGCAGGCTGGTTAACCAATATTTAATAGTTAACTTTTAAACTATTACCGTTGGCCTCCTTAATTATTGAGAGGCATGTAGCCCACCGTAAGTAATGTCGATATCCGTTTTTAGAATTTCGAGAACGCAATTATCCTCGGCGCTGTGGCCCAACAGATTTTGGCTATCTCGACGAGTTAGGTTCACTGGAGAGGTTGCTTTGCCTGCAAGCTTCTCAAACCGCATGTATTTTGGCGCGATGTAGGCGAAATTTGTTGGGCCACAGCGCCAAGGGTAACCGCGTTTTCGAAATTCTAAAAACTAATATGGGTATTACTTACGGTGGACTACATGCCTCTCAATAATTAAGGAGCCCAACTGTAATAGTTTAAAAGTTAACTATTAAATATTGGTTAACCAGCCTGCTAGTTAGCACGTCTTAGCTGCATTATGATGTACTACACCACTGACAATGCTATGCCAGAAAAAGCGCGCATCTAATTCAAATAGCTTATTTTTAAAAATTGCAGAAAGTCTTAGATGAAACACCCTGTATATATATATATATATATATTTGCACTCTGCACAAATCTAACTAGCCATGCCACATCGGAGAGCCTAGCAACATATGCGAAAAGTTTCTACCCATTTTTTTAGTAAATACCACTAGCTTTTGTTTGCGAATTAGTGGTCTTCACCTCCTTCTTGAAGTAGTAACTTTCACTACTTCTACTTTTACTACCCTTATTTACTCAGAAGATAGTGATCTCTGTGTCAAATAGCTGGGTAACAGTGAAGGCTATTCTTTTACCTTTTTCTTAAGAGATTCGAGAACACAGCCTCCGACCGACTCGGTGATGCCAGAATTGCAGCTCTCTTTATTCGTGCGCGCATTAAAGTCCATAGATAACGGGCCTGTCGAAAAACCAAGAAAGCCGAGATACACATTCATAAAGCATGATTTCCGGAGTACTTCTAAAAAGCCACATCTGCAGAAAAAAAGGCGTCATATTGTACATTATCATTCTAGACTTCATAGTTGGTTATTGCATTTTTCTGACTCCACGATTCTGTTCCCTTCGTACTTGCAGTTCCATTCATGGTCGAGCTGGGTGAACTCGACCCTGAGGATGAAAGTGAATTCGACCCTGAGGATGAAAGTGAACTCGACTCTGAGGATGAAAGTGAACTCGACTCTGAGGATGAAGGTGAATCAAACGGGACTGAGATTCCTCTAGTACTTCTAAACAGCCACATCTACAGAAAAAAAAAGTGTCATATTGTTACTATAGCCCTAGTTTTTGTAGTTGGCTATTGCATTTTTCTGACTCCACGATTCTGTTCTCTTCGTGCTTGCAGCTCAACTCATAGGCCCATATGATGAATTCAACCCTGAACATGAAGGTGAACCAGAAGAAATTGAGACGATCCACTTGTGGGAGGCATACAACGAAGGTCCAGAGCCTGCTTTCCAGTCGGGTGGCCAGGCATCTTCCTCGTCACTGTCATGGCAGTCCTCCGGTGATGGTCCCTGCAGCACCGACGGCGTTTATGAGAGCAGCGGCGAACACGATTGCGCAGGCCTCCCCACGGTTCCGTCATCTTCGGAGCAGCCTGTTACTAATGTCGAAGGTGGTAGTTGCAACTGTAGCCGGCATGCGGCAGGTTTCTGGTGCCCCTACCCAATGAACGACCCAGAGTTTGACGCTCAGCCGCAGGACCAACGTCAACCATGTGGTTGCATAAGAGACTGCTTTGGATAAGCGTAGATGACGAAAGTAGCTCGACGCGTTCATGTAATGGAGTTCTTCTCAATCCACCAATCCGAGGCTCATGCCACCTGAGTGTGCCGCTTTCACTAAGAACACTAGTGGCTGGTCACCCTTACTGTAACGCACCATGCTGCCACGGTTTTTTCTGATCATGTTATCCTACGCCCAATGGTTTTGACGTCCTGCTTCAGGCCCATCATGTCAGTCTCGAGTCCCACTTCGCTGCAGTTCCAGTTCCACTTCGCTGCAAGCCGGGACGGAAACAAACAATAACTCGAAAACAGTCGAGTGTGTTTCTTTTTGTAAATAAACTGTATTGTTTCACTTTAACGTTTTTGTACGCATCATCATTGCTTCGGTTAGAGTTACATCGTTGGTAAGATATATGTGTGGCAGCCGTGCGCCACCTGGTATCACCATGTTATACCCACGACATAAGTGGCTAGCATGGAAAACTCATCTGCGGCCACATAGGACGGAGAGGACATGCGAAATTTGGAAAAAGTACGGGAACCGCGTTGCGCGCAGCTATTACAGCCGGTTGATAACGCATGATGTTCCATAACTAATTAACGCACTCTTAGAAAACAATGCGGCTCAATCTAGCGCTGGTGGTTGTATAGTCGGGGACAAAACTATCTAGTGCTGGTGTGATGCAGGCGAAGCTCATAGATCTATTATTAGTAATGGTAACAATATCACACCTGTGGGGGTGAATTTATAAGTTACGTTCTTTGATCTTTAATCTCTGGTAATGAAATGATGTGACCGCTGACAATCATAGCATCTTTTGTCGCGGTCAGTACGTGCTTGCCGTTAAAAGGTCCGTAGGCTTGCACATCTGCGTCGATGAGGGGAAGCCTATGATACCTGCCACTTCTGCATGGCGAAATTGGATGGCCCCAAATTATTCCGAATGTGTGAAATCAGCTGAAATCACGAAATGTTGATCTCACGGAGAATAATCATTTACACAGTACATCGTGCCAGGTGACTTGGCTCGTTGTGCAAAAACACCGGCGTCGCCTGGAAGCCTTGACAGGCACATATGGAAGAAACAGCGGACGCAAGTGACGTCATCACCTCTCCTTGAGGGGTGTGCTTCAGCGCCACCGCCCATGCAAGATATCGAAACACGCCTACTCGGACTGCGAAATGCGGCTCCAGGGGCCGAATTACGAGTCGCTCTCAATCGAAAACAGTCTCAAAAATAGTCTCATTTGCCCCGTTCCTATTGGTCGGCCATGACCAGCGGCCATATTGATTTTTTACGTCACCGGCTGACGTCATAAACGTGCAGGAGTGTTGACGTTGCTCACCTAATTATGCGAGCCGATTGAGAGCAAAGAAAAGTGGTCTGAAACCGTTTGAGACAGAAAATGGCGGCTGTTTACATTGCCGTGCACGCGGGTGGCCGCGCGAGCAACGGTGTAGGAGGGGGCATGAAGACGGTTTTGACGTGCGAGACGAGTTCTTTCGACGTTTCGACATAGGAAGGAGACTGCACAATGGCTGTGCGACGAACTCGCCGAGGTATGCGCGTGAGTGCGCTGTCAGTGGAGCGGCAAGTCCTGTGCGCGCTGCGCCGCTTCTTCGCTGCCGGTGGATTTCAAAGCACCGTAGGAAATGAAGCAAACGTCGGCGTAGCCCAACCGACTGTGAGCAAGTGTTTGCATCGGGTTGCGGAGACCACTGTCAAAGTTAAGTCGCCGAAGGTGCGCGCTTTCCGGCAAGACCTCCAAGACAAGGCGGCGGCGAAGGAGGGCTTCCTTTGCTTAAACTTTCGCCACCGCTGTATCCCCGGCGGCGTCGGGTCATCCGAGCATCATCCGAACGGAACGGCAACAACACCGACACGAAAATGAAGTGCTTAACACTAAGCAGGCGGCGTCAGTGGTTACGAGGCAGAAGAGTGATTGTTGCCACAGTGACCGGGCGTGCGGGCTCTTAATTCCCGCAGTGAGATTGCAAGCTCCCAGCAGCTGCACCGGTCTGCTCCCATATGTCGGCAGTTTCTACAGTGTGATTATTCATGGACTCCTGGTATTTTTTAAACAAAAATAAATAGAACCACGCATCGCCCTTTAGAGCACATTTGCCATCGATTGTAGGCGCCGACCGAGAACACACGCTAGACGGGGTCACACTGGCCAGTCGCGGAGGTCGCGCGACTGGTTTAAACCGATTTGTTACCCTCCCTCCTTGCTTTACAAGTGCTTTGGAAACCATAACCAATTGAGTGAAATCGGTCGCGCGACATTTGCGAGTCGCCAGTGTGAACTGGCCTTAAAGTCGCCTTCGTCGATTTTCGAGCCGAGCGCTGCTTGCAAACTGATCTCGGCTCAACCGTAGCAATCACTTTCTTCAAAGTGATACTGCCGCGCACTTAAGACGTCCGTATAGTACCTTGACCCTCCATAATGTGCAAAAAAAGAAAGGCAGCCGTCGAGTCAGCTGCTTTTTTTTCTGGCTGCCATGTTTACGATGGCTGATATGTGGGTGGATGAAAAAGGCTGAATCCTTTGAATCGGGCGGCAGCTCACGCCACCTAGCCGACGCTTTTCCGCCGTCAGCGCACCCTCGCGGCAGCGAAAGTGACTGAACAGCATATTTATTTGCAAACCTGAGCACGTTTCTTGTTTTGCTTCATGTTGTTGAGTTTGAAGCATAGTTTGTTGGCAAAATAAAACATTGATCATTTTATTCACTTCGTGTTTACAGCAAAACGTCAGCATATGGTCCTTTATCGAGCAAATAAATGCGTCCAGGGGGAGCCCTGCTACTAGCCACCTCAACCTCGCTGCTAATTGGTTTATTCCGTGGTCAGCGTCTCGTGGTGTCGTCATTTTGACGTCACGCTCTCAAAATTGTGACAAAAATTGAGAGCGACACGTAATCGCGACCCAGCAGCGAGAAGAGCACGCCGACTTCCCGGATGAATGGAAAACGGTTTGGGGGCACCCCTCCTCCTCTCTGGTGTCGCTATACAATACTCCCTCACTGAGACAACAAAGCAGACCATGCTCAGCACAGGACCTGCCAGCCCTCTCCACCGCATCCACGGGGCGAGATGCCACTGTTGCCTGACTTGATGTGGTACGTGTAAGTTGAGTGCAAGTTAAGGGACGGGTCAAGGAACAAGGGTATAACGAGGTCTCGCTTCCACGGGACGGCTCAGAGCGTGGTCTGTACAGCTTGTGTGAAGGACAACACGCTGCGGAAACCATAGAGAGATGTCTCCCCGGATACCATTGGAAGAAGAGGACTGCGCTCCTTTCTATTTTGGTAAGTACTTGCATTACTTTTTTCCAGCGACTTGCTTAGAGAAAATTTTTCTTAAACAGCATTATTACTTGAGAAAATGAACCGCATTAGACAAGCTCAAAAGGAAAAACGAGGTAGCTAATAACATGTCCGGCACCTGCCGTCGCGCTCTCGCTCAAGTTACACATAAACGGATAATGCAATACACATTCTTCGACCCACATGGGGATTTCATAGCTATAATCTTTTTTTTTCTACGCGACAGCGTACACAGCTCGTTCGGTCGAAAAGCCACCGGCGTCGTAGTAGTAGTTGTCGGCACCGCGCGTCGGAAAAAAAAACCGTATCCTGCGAACCGTTTGCCGCAAAATGTTCCGGATGGTGTCATACAATTAAGCGCCTTGTGCAGCACAAACTTGCTATTTAAATTAGAGCCTAGCTTGCGAGATGGATTCGAACTGGCGACCTATAATTGGGGGTCGCGTATCTTGCATGGCTCGGGTGTCCCCCAAGACAAATGAGACTGTTACTGCGTCATTTCCGTACCTCAAAAAAAAAAAAAAAATTCGATTTGTCCATCGGCAAGCGGAGCGCTGAACGGGCGATGGCGTTCTGTGGACTCCCTGGCAGCGCTGCAAGACGCTGTCGCGTTCCACTCTTAAAGGCCTACTTTACTGAAAGTTTACTTCGGTTAATTTTGCGATTGATATATTGTTCATGTTATGAACAATATTCATTCTTAACATTAGGACTGTGAAGCGTCTAGTATTTTAGAAGTGTTCAAAAACCTGTGTAGCAGACGACGCAGTCCCTTAGCGGTGCGTTGGACAACTAAAAAACCTGACCGGAAATGACGCTCCATTGAGACATCGGCATCGCCGGCTCGCCAGTTTCAGGCGTTCTCAAGTCAGTGAGCGGCCCTTGTAACCCCTTTTTTCTGGCGCCTTTCTGGCTGTTTTCACCGCGAAGCTCTGTAGTCTCCGAGAAGAATTAACTGCTGGCATCATGTCGACGAAGTGCGTGGCCGTGGAAAGGAATGCGGAAAGCACCATTGTATACCTCTCGGCTACTTCCCTTTCCGCCCGATCTCGAAAGCTGGTGTCAACTGTCTGGAGCTCAGGCTTTAACGTGAATTTCCCTCTTCTCCAAAAAAGATAACAATGGTGGTCACCTGACGCTTCTCGCTCGCGCTAACCGCTTTTGTGGATAGGGCTTTGTCAACAGACCTCTCCCGGTCCACATCATGCATGACAGCACTTATGAACGTGCTTCTCGTCGGATCGGCAAAGCATGCCGCGTAACGAGGGGACTATAATTGGGAGAAGAAAAGCTTCGAGGCGTCTCTAATCAGGAGAATAAAGAGGACGGCGGACCGCTGGTCACAAGCTAGCTCAGCCGGTTCAGAAGATAATTGGACGGCTTTGCTCATTGAGCAACGCCCTTTTGACAGCACGCTGTTTACACTAAGCAGTAGTCTAAGGAGAGGTCTGATTCGTCTGAAAAGGAATCAACATGCACTTGTTTATTGCTGGTACAGCTGTGCCCAATGCGCAATAATGCCGTCGTGCACCGAGTGTATCTGCTGCCTCGAAGATTCGCAGGCCGGGCTGGGAATCCTGGAAGACCACACGAGCGTTACTGAAAACGTTGAATTTCTTACTCCGTGACGCCGTTCGTACTTGAGGTCGATTACAGGAAGCTTCAGCATTATCATCCCAGGCGCGTCTCCAAGACCCCAGAGACCTGAACGCATATTATTGGAATCATAATATTTTCAAAAGAATACAACGCGTAATTTTGATTATATGTTTGCAATATCATTCAGTCGATGTAGCTACACTGCCGACGGTAATTTGCGGGGTGGGCATATACGGACGACTGGGGTCCGCCGGCAACCACGTCGTTCTGCCCAGCTGTGTGGTATGAAAAGATTAGAAAGACTTTTCCGTCCCTGCAGTGCAGGTGATGAAAGTGATTGTAGGCAAATACAGTAATGAACCCAGCGCAAAAGTCTTTTATCATTTGAATCGGCATGTATTTCGTAACGCGCAGTGGCTTGGCCGACCAAGGCGGCAAATATGAACCAGCCCACCATCGACATCGCATTGATGCTACGGTCCTCTAAGAGAAAAATATATATTTATTTTGTAACACAAATTTTGCTTCTGGCATATTCTATAGCGTTACAAAGCGCTTAATTCTCTAGTGCTCCCCTTTTGACATCCAGCTGTTTTTATTGATTTATCTCATGTTCACGGCACCTGTTCCAAATTCGTATGCACAGGCAGGAATACCTTTCCGTGGGTGCCAAAAATGTTTAGGAAAAAGAGAAAGCAGGTATATTTTTGTTTTATCAAGAAAATAACCATACTGCAGGCACAGCACAGCGCATATGTGCTGTTGGCACGGGCGTGCCCGCTCAAAAAAAGCCGACTTCATAATACAAGAATTTTTTCTTCTTGGCCTCCATTTGAATATGCCTCCTTCCTTCGAGATGTCCGAACTTTGCGCAAGCTGTAATCGAATACTGTCAGGCAAACAACGCTCATTAGCATTGCGGCGCGGTCATTTTCGCTGAGGTTGAGCGAGGAGTTTTCTTGTCTACTACAGCAAACAAAACGCGCTTAAAACTTTTTCTGTGGCGTTTTATCCGACTCACGATGTATTATATGATTTAATATGTTTTTTGTCTAATATAATCAGTGTTTATTGAGCAAAGTGCTGCACGCGCTATCGGTACCAGCGCTTTGCACCAGCCGCAATGAACAGACGCTCCGAACCTGTCCGGACTCCGGTCTCTAACATGTGTCACTTCCGGCGGGCGGCAATGGCGCCCGTTTTTCCAGTTTCGGTATTGAAAACTCCAATTTTTGCGTTGCGTTGGCACCTTATGTGTTTGATACACGAACGTAATGTTTTGTGGGTAACATAATCCAGGGTGTGCTATGAAAAAAAAAAGAAAACCTTTTCACGGTTTGCAAAATTTCGGTCAAGTAGGCCTTTAAAGGCGCAGCATAAGCGCCTCGAAATTTTTTCCTGTGTGCTTAGAAGTGCGTGAATGAACGGTCTGCCGAAAAACGAAGAAAGCCAATATATATGTTCATAAAAATTGGAGGGGGCACTTCAGCTCCGTCTTTAAGGTATACGACGCGATAGCTATGTCTCAATGCTATATATGCAGAATTAGCCTTCCTCTACTAAGCACTTATAGATAATTGGGAGTCCTTCATACTAATCCTGGTGCAGCGCTTGAGGAATGCCCAACTTCCCTGGGATGGCAGGTGCGGCTACTGGTGGAACTTGTGCGATCAGTGGTGTTCTTCCCGAGCAACCTCGGGCGACCAATCATTGATTTAAAGGGAAACTGCATAGGTTTTAGAAATCAACGAGCTTAAGAGGGTCGAATGTGTGAAACTTGCAGGTAAAGCATGCGAAGTCTTTTTAGGCTAGCACTTTAAGTAGTAAAGTAATCGCCGATTAAAATCCGGAGGCCCTTCAAGCTTCACCGCAGCTCACAACGCCAGTTGGGGAGCGCACGATGACGTCATCGAAAGTATGGGTACATTTCCAACGCACAAACGCCTGCTTTGAAGGAAAAAACCAAGGCCACGAAAGACAAACCCTGCCGAGAGTTGTTTGACAGCGTCTAAAGAGTCAGGGTAGGGTGTGGCTGACGACAGCGATAATTTGAAATCCTACCTTCCGTGACGTCACACTGAATTTCCCTGCGCTCATCTGGTGCATTGAGGAGAAGCGCAAAATTCAATCGTCGATTACGTCACTATTTGAAATGCTAGTGCAAAAACACTTAGCATGCTTTACCTACAGCCTATATAGATTTGAATCCTTGAATATCGCGAAATTCTCAAAATGTGCTGCAGCTGCCCTTTAAGCTCCACCTGACGTGGTTGTGACGACGCTACAAGTTTGCGTTACCTAGGTGGTTCTGCTTCCCCCTATTGGTTGGTTCTGTGGGATTTTTTCATCCATTTCTTTCTTACTGACGACGCAAGAGCGACAACGTCAGATTTTTTGCGACATGAACTCTGCTGCGAACAGCTAACTGCTTCGTCAGCGCCACGTGTGCCCTCTTACGCTCTGCTCATCTTATTACACAGCGTCACGGCCAAGCACAGCTTTCCTTTCCTTCTCGTTTTTTTTTTGACTAGCTATAAAAACCAAATCACTACATCAAACTCGCGCTTTTTGCTCCAGCCACCCGTCTCGTTTTGTTCCAGCGGGCTCCGCCGCCGACCCGTTGGCAGGCGTCCGCCAGCCGCCGGCCCGTTTGTAACAAGCTCCTTAAGGCTGTCGCGTTAGTATATGAATTTCCAGGTTACTTCAAGCAAGAGCCACATTTGTAGAAAAATGGCTTATCGTGTATTATTTTCCTAGTAGTAGTAGTAGTAGTAGAAGACCTTTATTCGGCCAAAATTTACAGGCCGTTATTTTCCTAAATTTTATAGTCAGTTATCGCATTTTTCTGACGCACCGATTCGTTTGCCTGCGTACTTGCAGTTGAATTCATTGACGAAGATGTGGAATTCGACCTCGACGACGAAGGCGGACCAGACGAGACGTTCCTGTCGTGGGAAGGAGACGACCAAAGCGCAGAGCCTGCTTTGCAAGCCTCAGCTGCGACGTCCGCAACCCACTCGTACAGCCAGCCGCCGTCGCCATTGCCCTCTTCGAGTGATGAATCGTGGAGCTCCGACGGCATCTGCGAGAGCTGCGGCCACACCTACTGTGCAGAGCACCCAGCGCAGCCGGCGCTCATGGAAGACCCTGTACCCGACGAAGCTCGTTTCCAGTGCAGCCAGCACGATAAAGGGTTCTGGTGCCTCTACCCTGCGAACGATCCTGAATTTGAGACTCAGCCGCTTCACCAACGTCAGCAGTGTGGCTGCATCCGGGGCTGCTTCTGATAAGCTCGGCTGACCAGAGGAGTTCGACATGGTCACGTGACAGGATATTCTACCCTCCCACCAAGATGAAGCTGATTCCACCTGAGTGTGCCGCATTCGCCGAGAACAGTTGATCTTGTGACGCGACATCATCTCTGCAACACCAACTGGACCGTAAGCCTGCGCTTTTGAGCGACATCATCAGCTTTCCTGCAACCCACCATGCTTCGACGGCTTTCGCTGCTAATGCTCTGCTACGTAGAATGGTTTTGACGTCCCGCTTCAAGCATATACCGATCTCAGTGTCCAGCGCACTAAGTCAGTTCCGGTTCGCTGCATGCCACGGCGTGCACAAATAATGATGCGCAAACGCCCGTGTGTTTTTTGTCTTCGTAAATAAAATGTATAGTTTGACTTTATCTTTATGCCTGTATGCGTCATTATTGGTTAGGTTCAGGTAAGGTCGCAGGTAAGATATATTTGTAGGAACCGAGCGCCACAGCGTATCGCCGGGCTACCCGCGGCATGAGTGGCTGGCATCAAAAACTCGTGTGGTCACAAAGCGCGGAGCGTACATGGGAAGTTTTGAAAAACGTACGTGGATCGCGTTATGCGCAGTTATTTGGGCGGACTGATACGCATGATGTTCGGTCACTAATCAACGCACTTTTGGAACCCGCGGTCCCGGGTTTGAAGAAAAGTGGCTTCCAGAAGCCACAGCTTGAAATCGTAGCGTTCATTTGCCGACAGGACGCACTGTATTTGCAAAAAATAACCAGCTCTTCGTGTTTCAGGTTTGCGGTTTTTCTGAAAGACGAAAAAAGTTAGAAAATGTCAAAAATGTGTTGGTGCACCCCACAGCAGACAATTTCCTGCATAAATGTTCAAGCACCTCCCTCTAATACATATCCAGTTCCCAATCAAAGCTGGCAAAGACTGCTGTTCTCGTAACAACTGTTGTTGTCCCCTTCGTGATCATACATTTTTTTTCTTTCGCGGTTCGAAATACTGATTCTGTACAAAAGTTAATGCAGATCCTTCTTTGCGGAATTCTCGCAATGATACTTGCGGAAAACGCGTTTTGTAATTTCCAGGAATAGCGAACGTTGTTCAAGTTTTTCTAATGAAATGCCACGACGTCCCTCGGTTTCCAGGAAAAAGTCATGCCACGTGGTCCCCAGATAGCGCCTTCTGCAGCCGTCGTGGCGCGGCTGCAACTAAGAGGCTGTCAAGCATCGCCTTCGTCATTCAGTGTAACTCAGCCTTTGCTAACACTAGTCCCAACTCAAGCACCTTGGAAGCCTTCGGCCACGCTTGCCTCACGGGGCCAAAACACCACTGTACAAAACTTAGCTTCGCGAAGACTCCGAGAAGCCATTTTTAAGTTGGCGAAGAAAAGTGCGGCCAGAATGCTCCCGAATGTTATGCTTTATGAAAAATCCAGGCGTTAACAAACAACGACACAGAGGGGACACGGCGCTTGTTATTAAGTTATGGTATTGAATATGAATGTTATTAAGGAACTGATCTCAATATATAGATGGTAGAGAAATAACAAACAACCTGTTGCTGCCAGTGACCTCTACTTCGGAGATTTTGCGCGCCCCTTAGTGCGGCTGTCATGCTTTTTGCTTTACTTTGTGTCTTTTTACCTGTGGTGGAAACAATGTCGCGTACCTCATGCGGCAATCAGACCTGAGAATCAACCAATACTGGGTGCTTCCGGAACGGCTTCAAATAATTTTCAAATTTACGCTTTTTGAGGTAAAAATAAAGCTTTTGAGGCCTAGTAATGCCGGTGTGGGCGAACGCCAGAAAACCGGTTAATCGTCTTAGCAAGCTGCTTATGCGATATCACAATGATATCACAACTTCCCAACTACTGCTGTTAGACGCCTCTTTGCAATCGGGGATTTGTAGCTGGCTGTTAGCAACGGTCTTGTCACTTTTAAAAATTTCGAAAACGCGAATAGAACCATTGCTGTGGTTGAACAAGTTCTGCCCATTTCTCGAAAATCGAGCGCCGGCGGTCGAGCGGTGAGAAATGCCTATCCAAGTCGCGTCACGACACGGCGTGCCCAAGAACTTAAAACCCGGCAGAATCGTGGCCGGGCTGGAGGGGTGACGCGCGCGCTCTTTCGCGCGTCACCCCTCTAGCCCGGCCACGGTAGAACGCAGCGGCTTTTCCCCGTTGAAAGAACCCAATTCCAGCCAATGGCGTCGGACGATCCTCATGCACCTGCTAGCGTGACAATGCAAGGAGTGGTGGTTGAAAGGGGATTATTCCCTTCTCTCTATGGTGGGAGACACACTCTTCTTTCCATTGTGACGCCACTCTTTGCATTGTCACTCTAGCAGGGTCATGAGAATCGGCCGACGCCATTGGCTGGAATTGGGTCCTTCGACGGGGAAAAGCCTTTACGTTCTTGAGTTGTATCCTACTATAGTTACAAACAAGTTCGTAAGTCGTGAAAGAACATAATCCCCGCCGCTATCGGCAGCGCTTATTTCAAAGCTGACAAAGAATTTTCGAGATAATTCGCGGAAATTGCTTACGATCATCGCGAACAGCGTAAAAAACCAATGGGCACGAATGCAGGCATTCCAGATAAATCTGGTAGCATCTCTCATCAGAAACCAACAAATTATCCGCGTGCGGGCGGCTTTGACCGTGAAAAACTTCACATTACAAAGCTTTGCAGCATTATGGAGAAAGCAAACAGTCTCCGAAACTAAAGAAATCGTTGGGGAGCGATTACTTTTTTATGTTTAGTGATGCTGGTTGATGAGAAATAAGTATTGTAATCATTTTATGCCTCGAAAATACTTGGTTAGAAAGTAGAAGAAATGCAAACACGCACCACCTGTGAGATCCGAACCCACGAGCTGCGTATATCGCGTAGTGCTCTTACAAGCGAGATGCGAGGGTGGCTCCCCAACCTTCTACTTTTTGTCCGATAAATAATGCCTCTCAAAGATGCCTGCTGATACGTTTCTTTGGTCTCTTGAAGCCACAACTGCTCCAGAACTTTAACTTCCTTAAATATATTCATGTCAAAGGCAAACCAGCCATCTATTGCTCGATGTTATCTGAATTCGCGCATATTATCGTATTTACTTACATGGAAAAAGCGCCACCACTTTCTTCGCCAGTTTGTTAAAAATATTGGGAACTTCGTATTTGGCGTGGCCAGTGTGTTCTGGGCGACAACGTAAATTTTGATGCGGAAAAACAACCTGGCGCTTCTGGGCGGACTCGACAACATTTCCGTAGCGCAACGTAAATGCAGCTTAAGTTGTGCAGGTTCCAAAGAGCAATGGAAGCTGTTCGCTTCACCATGTTGGTAAAACATCACAAAATAAGAGACCCGTACTGCAAGGAAGTAAAAATTGCGTGGTCACTTTGGGAACTACAGTGTTAAGAGGCGAAAGCCGAATACATTATGCCGTGACGACTTCCGGTGGATGTGACGTCACATAGTTCCCGTGGCTATATCGATACCCAAATTTACATCTTTCGGAGATCTTGTGTTAATTTTCCATCTAATTTGACACAAATCCGACGTTTTTCCGACCATTTTGTGACGATTTCCACTATGCCGTGACGACTTCCGGTGGATGTGACGCCACACCGTTCCCGTGGCTATATCGACATCCGCGCTATTTCGACGCAATTTCTACATTTTTGCCTATAATTAACGAATTATTCTACAGTCATCAAACTTGGCTTCTAGGTACATTCTTTCCTCCTCTATCTGAAGCAACCATTGGTTTTCTTCTGTCTTTTTTAGTTCCCGAGTTCAACGCGTGGACACGCTTTGTTAACGGACGAAAGTATGAGCCATTAAAGGCTTTCGCCTTAAAAACAGATGAGGTAGAAGCCGCCAACACGCTGTATTCTTTTGTAGAAAGAGAAAGCCACCTGGCCACCTCAGTGGGTGTTTCTGTCTGAAGACAATGCGAATATAATGAGGGACGAAAATAAACCGCACTGGGAGTTTACTTCAACTCAAAGCACGAAGCTTTGCTTCTGTAAATGATCAAAATGTTTCATTACTGTGCACAAAGACGTGATGGCGAGGCGGCTGCCAAAGAACTGCCGCCGATTTAGCTTACTTGGCGAAGTGCGATGCATATGAGCTAGCGCGTCTCGTTTCATTTCGTTTTCGGTTCGAGGCTTGAGTTTCAAGGTCAGGCTTCAGGAAATGATCGGTGAGATCAGTGATTGATGACCTTAGCGTTAGTATACCGTAAAATGTTGGGACCGCTTAACACACCTTAAGAGGGAACTGCGATAGCGGTGTGGTCTGAGTCCATTGCGCACAGATGGAAGTTGACGAAGACGACGACGTGCAATGCACAGCGCGAGAGAGTGGCAGTTAAACAAGCGGGTGATCGGTTGCGGTGATAACATAGTGCTCTCGTGCATTGGCCAGCTAAGCTAATCTGTTCGCGCACCCCATGGTTTGGCTTGGCGCGGTCGTGGTAATATTCATCTTATTGTAGCGAATGCTACATGGGCCACGAACTTTCGATTTCGCTGTGGCGGTGCTCCGAGGAGGCACAGAGACCGACCTTGAGCCGTTTCCTAGCAACCGCCGCAGCTGGGGGACGCCGCGCGCTCGTCGCGCCATCTGGCGTCATATGACGTCACACCGCTCGCCTCACCGCGGAGCCACCGCCGCCGTTTGGAATGACGTCAGCTTTCCCAACGTATATCCTGGCATAGCCGAGCTAAACCACTGCCATTTTTTTCCGCAAGTGTACCTGGCATCATACACTCAAACAGACATCGGGTTTTTTCGAGATTGAAAGCCTTATTACTAGCGCCCTAAAAAGCTCAATTCGAATACTGTGTGCTGTCTGTGCCGCCACAAGTTCTCCTTCTGTGACGTCACACGTAGACTACGGCACGCTGGTAAGGTAAGTGCATACCAATCGGTCAGGAATACGTCGAAAAATGATGAATAGATACTCTAAATCTTTTTTTTATAGTGACGTCTTCTGAATTACATCAATTAATAATAAATTCTGAACTTTATGATCTCTCGAGGTGTAAAACAAGAGGAAAAAAACAAACAAGCAAGGAAGCAAACAAACAAAGAGGGGAACGAGCGAAGGGCATAACAATGCAAATAGATGCATGTTCACCCGGCGTTACAAGTTTTAATTCAGGCACGTAATCTGAATTTAAAATGCGCACACTGAACACATGCGGCAGCACGGCTAACTGCCTTTTTTCTTCGGTTGCGCGCTAAGTCTGCACATAAGTAACCTTTCTCAGCGAATCGCGTGCGACGCAAACTTTTGACGCCGGCTGTACACAGCAAAGATAAACAACCGCTTTCAAAATTTATGACCCGCAGGGGGCTACAAAACAACTCTGTCAGCCCGCATCCGAACTGAAACGCGTCCTTACGCCGCGCAAAGCGGAACTTCAACTCTGGTGCTTCGCGACATGGGCGAGACGCCGCGGAGGAGACCCTCGAGGCCCCAAATCTGATTAGGCAGAGAGCAGTCGCATGCCGACGAATGAGTTGTAAACATTTCCCAAGAGCGAATTCAGCGTTCGTCAAACGAACCGAGCAAGTGCGAATCAAAAAGGGAAACGGTGGTTGTATACACTGGGTGACAGCAAAAAGCAGCGACAGAATTCAACAATGTAGCGCCAAAAAAAAAACTAAAAAACGAGGAGATAAACGGAGGCGTTCTTCTTTTCTTCTCTTCTGTCTTCCCCTCACCGCTTACTTGCGCTGCGCCAACGAAGTCAGAGAAGCCGCATAATAACCACAAAGTCACACGTCGCTGGCTTCGACCTTCTAGAAAGACAGAAAACCTGTCGTCCAGCCAGCAAGACTAAAGTTGTGAATACAGAGACAAAAATTCGCCGCCCTGACGAATGATGTGAACCGTCAGCGAGGTCTTGCGAAGCAGACGTACAGAGAACTGAAAAAAAAATGTGAAGAAAAACTTCCGTGTTTTCAACAAAAATAACTGGAGTGCCGGAGCTGAAAGCAGTGCAGAGTTTTCAGTAAAGGCCAAAGTCTTGCTTTTTTAACCTATCTGGGTGTTTAGAGTTTTCGTTGTGTATAAGTGACACGATAACTTCCCTAAACGTACTGCTTGGCCCCTCATCCCTTTGTCATCAATCTAACGTGGCCTACCCGCTGTGAAATAACGGTCTATCTACCTATTTCAAGAAGTGGCCAATATAGTTCCCGGTAGTTAAATAATGTGAGAGCGACGTATTAACTCCATATTATAGAGTAAGGAATAGCAGCTTTTCGCGATGGAAGAGCGATTCGATGTTTAGGCGCAGGTTTCGGGAAAGGAAAACGCGGTTCTATCGCAAACACGAATTTGTCTATTGCGCACAAGCCGAAATAATGCCCGCACTCTGTACCATTATGAAAGAATTAAAGAGTGAAAAAAAATGAGTGCAAGGAAGAAATAAAAATAATCAAGGAAAGGAAGGGAAAGAGGGGAACCAAAAGGAAAGAAAGGAATGAAAGAAGGAAGGCTGAGAAGAGGAAAAGAAGGAAGGAAGGGAAAAAGAGAAAAAGGAAGCGAGGGAGTGAGGGAAAGGAACGAAGTGAGGAAGAAAAGTAAGGGAAGGAAGAGAAAAGCAGGAAATGAAGTGGGAAGAAAGTAAGAGATGGGAAGAAAATGATGAAACATGTACACTATAAGCACATTTTGAGGATTTACGCGGAAACATTTGCTGTATAGAAACATCGCAAAAAAATTTTGGCACATCTAGTGAAAAATAAAGTTTTTGACGACTTCATCCGTGGCTGTAAAATGTGAAGATATTGGAGTGGAAGTTGTTCGACCAGCTTTGCGCTTTGAACGCAGGATGCAATGAAAGCGGGGAGTTTGTTTTCCTTTTCTACGCAATGGCAGAGTGGAGTTGCTGGCCGGGAGAGATCGCGAACAGGATACCAACTAAAATACGCTTGCCACAAGAAGTTAAAAGGCAAGCTTTCGGCTTCAGTCCCAAAGTCTTAAGACCACTATTTATGACGTTAGCAGTTCCGCCGTCACTCGCTATGACATCTGGCGACGTAGTTTATTTATTGAGTACGCTTTTAGCCTCCTTTAATCGCAATGCCAAAGGATCGCAAGAGCAGAAATATTTTATTTCTACTCTGAGCCTCTAACACGTAGTGCAGATGAGTACATGTGTGCAACAATCTTGTTTTGATGATTCGAAACGAATGTACAATTATCAGACCAAAAGGAAACTTTATATCAGTATGCGCATTCCAATCATACGCTTACATCAATGCGCACAGAACATGCACTTTTTCTACAGCAAGCCTCGAAGTAATGCTAGACTACGAGAATCCAAATGTGGGTTCAAATAGAGTAGTTTATTTATTGAGTACGCTTTTAGCCTCCTTTAATCGCAATGCCAAACGATCGCAAGAGCAGGAATATTTTATTTCTACTCTGAGCCTCTAACACGTAGTGCAGATGAGTACATGTGTGCAACAATCTTGTTTTGATGATTCGAAACGAATGTACAATTATCAGACCAAAAGGAAACTTTATATCAGTATGCGCATTCCAATCATACGCTTACATCAATGCGCACAGAACATGCACTTTTTCTACAGCAAGCCTCGAAGTAATGTTAGACTACGAGAATCCAAATGTGGGTTCAAATAGAGCATGACTCTGTGTTGACAGATTTCACGGTCGGTCACGAGAAGTTGAGTTTGGTTGTGCAGTCTTTATAAGTTCTTGTTTGACACGGCGCACGCGAAATAACTCTGCAAGATCCACTGGAGTGTTCTTTTCACATATAGTGCTTCTGAGCTCTTAGAGTTGCATACAGACCGAGGCTTTTGAAGTATTCAGCAGAGAAGCGTTGAGCGTATGTGCTGAGCAAAAGGAAACAGGGGTGGTCCGACGCCTTCATTGAAATTATTCAGAAACATTATTTATTTTGAGAAAAAATTAAACAGTGTAAAATAACTTTTCATGGTGCTAGTATACAGCGAAATACCGAGAGTCGTCAAAAGTCTTCCAAAGAGGAAGTCGCGATTTAAGACGGTTCACTGGTTATGAGTGTTTGCTAAAAATATAAAGTAGACCCTCCAAAGCCTAGACATTGCTATCACTTGCCTTCTTGAATTAATTTTGCAAGGTTCGTTCTCGGAACCCTTTTAATATCTTTGCTTTGTGTGCCCTTCGCAGAACCTCTCCTCTGCATAAACTACGCTCTAGTTGTTTTTCATTCGGATCTGTTTAAACTGCGTCATCGTCGTGCCGTGCGCATTAACCAAGCTGCAGTACAAGTGGAACTTTCTCTCTCTATTCTTGTAACTGCGCCAATAAACAGGAAGGAACGCATCCTGGTCTTCCCCTGACCCCCCGTTAGAGCCGTTGCTTTTATAGTTAAAGCGCGGCTAACTTAACTTTACGAGGGACGGTCATACAATATTTACGCACGAATTCCCGGGCTCCCGGAAGTGTTCGTCGCCACTTGTTCCTGAAGAACTGCGGGGCACTTGTATCAATGCACAGTTGAAAATAACTATCACGTTTGTCCCTAAATATAACAAACACAAAATACTTGCCGTCTTATACCAGCAGAAATTCTTTTATAAACAACACTCTTTCTTGTGGCGGCGAAACTGGCTCTGTTTACAAAAGTATCGTTCCGACGAGACCAGTTCTGTAGTCACAATAAAATACTGCAATCCATCAGAAAACGCTTCTCTGAGGACAAGACATTCTGTGATTATTATTTCTTCAAACACTGTGAACTTTTTCTTGTCAAGGCGAAAAAAATTTCTGAAGTGTTTTTCAACTCGGAGCCGATGCGAAACTGGAACTTGTGTACTGCTTAGCGAAAAAAAAGCAAACTAAATCAAAGTCAAGTTGGCTGTGTGAACAAAAAACACATTTAAAAGCGGCAGACAAGGAACATAAAAAGCTCCCTACGACCGGGGACAGCACGAGTTAAGGCTTTTCCAATTCTTAACGACTGCAATCATTTCAGATATGATCAGTCTTTTTATGGGACTCCTGCGGTGTCTCTGAGACGTCTGCACAGAAAAATCAAAATCGGCTGAATATATAGACTTCCTCTTGACACAGTAAAAAGCTGGAAAAGCAGACAAGCGCCGCTAAGGTGCAAGGAAGGGAAGGGGGTTGGGGGAGGCTGGAGTTTACTTTGGCGCCCGAGGGCGAAAAGATTTTTGGGGAAAGTTTGAAGCCAAAAACGACGTTTATTGCTTCGACATGCAAGACGGGAAGACGAGCAAACCTGCTCCAATCGATTGCAGGACTCTCCAGCCCGGAGTAGGCTGTCGGAGCGATCTGGAGGACCTTTGGTGGTTTAAAACTTTGACGCATTTCATTTTTAGAGAGCACAAATGAGGCCCTTAGACGGTATCCAGTAAAAAGGAGCAGTTCGAGGAGAAATTAAAGTAAAATAGTATTTGCGGATGGTCTGTAGAAGTAATCATCGGCATAGTGACAAGTTCGCCGCGCATTTACACTCGGGAAGCTTCAAAAAATGACTCCACACATCTATTGCTCAAACCAGTACAGCGAGTATTACTCATACAGTGGTAGGTCTAACAGCTTTATATTGATATTAAACTTCATTGTGTACCTGAACCATGTACTCGAATCATCATCATCAACCTGACTACGCCCACTGCTGGACAAAGATCTCTCCCATATCTCTCCAACTAATCCCGTCGTGTGCCAGCGGCGGCGACCTTATCCCAGCAAACTTCTTTATCTCATCCATCTAACTAACTTTCTGCCTCCCTCTGTTACGCCCCTCCTGCTCCTTATGTGACTTTCTGCTAGTGTGCTGCTAGTCTTTTTGTCGTCTACCCAACAGCTATGTTTCCATCAGCGTCGAGCGGTTCATCTAGACGCCGCAAGGGGCGCGACAGTCAGCTAACGTCAAAGTTTCCGAACTAATCAAAACACTGGATTGCGACGCCTTCCCTCTAATCAGAAGTTTCGCCACCGGGAATATCGAAGAGCCCTGGCACTCAGCAACTTCTCCATTCGTGCGAAACAAAGGCTGCGTCCAAATGCAGCATGACGTCAGCGCGAACGAGGAGACGGCTATAGCTCAAGCAACGTCCCGTATCGACGCAGCAGAATTCTCGGCCAGCCGGAATTGGCAGGCAGGCAGGGAGGCAAGCACGCCAGCTGACGTCGCGTGGTCGACAAGGGTCTTGATGGACAAGCACGCCCAATATATTTGCGTGCGAGGCGGGCCGACGTCTACGCCACGCCGACGGGTCTCATAACAAAGGAGACGTTATGACGTGTTGCCAAAAGGCTCCTGGATCCGTCTTACGACGTCTGGGTGTCGCTATTGCATTGTCTCTGGTTACCAGTGCTTGTCTGTTTCCTCTGTTTTTGCGAGAAAAAGAGCCTCGACAGTTCCGCAGAAACGGAATCGCGGATGAATGGCTTAGTTTGACGAGGACAGCGGCGTCAGCAATGGTTATACGACTATCGATCGACAAAAGTATAGGCGCTCAGGAAAGGATGGAAAGCACGACGTGGCTTTAACGTCGATAACTTAGTTTCTCCTTTTCCGCACTTGTAAAAATCGGTATACAATCTTAGTTGTCCTTTTGTGAGCACTGTTTTATGTTTATGACATATATCGTATAGTGTTGTGAGAGCTATTCCAAGTATTTCACTTTCAATTTCTCTACGCATGCCGAGGTTGGACGTTTTATTTGGAGATTTATTTATTTATTTCGATTCCGACAGCGCTCGCCGAAGGTATTTTTGAAGGTGGGATACAGGGAAACATTTACATCGTCATACAGATGAAACACTCTAAAAATAAGGGCCAAATACAAAAAAACAACAGATTCTGATCTGAAAATAAACAGGTTCTAAAGGCCAGTAAAGACGCAGTATGGTCTGGTAAAAAAAAATAATAATTCATAGAGGTAGACCATGGTAGTACATAGAACATGATTGCACAGAGGACGTGCCATAAAAAATTTGCAGTTCTTAAAGAAATAAAACATGACGCCTTCTTTTGCAAGAACAATCAAGTACAATAGCAAGACAAACTAAGCTAAAATTTAATGCAACAAAAGGCGCGATAAATTCTTCTCAAAAGAAGATGGCTGCGATAACTTTTTGAAATTTATTCCAATCATGTACTATTTTAGCAAAGAGCGAGTTTAAGTATAGTTATACGGCCCTGACATTCTTGAACTTTTAGAGAATGGTCTAAACGGGAGGCTATATATGTTGGATTTTTTATATATTGAATTATATGTTTGGTTTTTGCAGTGAAATACAAGAAACAGGCCCCTGACGAAAAACTACAAGAGTATAATACCTTGAGAGGTGCCCGATCCTCCGTAGGGCAAGATTAAGAAAAAATGAAATAAAAAGCAGACGAACAGAGCATGTGCACACTCACAGGTAAACATTTACATGAAGCACGTCGTTACATAGTACAGAAAAGCGAAATTTTCATTCATGAATCAAAGAAATATATAAAGTAAATACCTTGGTCAAGGTGATGTTCACCTAGGCAATGAAAAGGAAAATGGAGCGTCATGAAAGAAATGCAATTTAAAGTCTTTCAAGGGTGCTATAGAAACGATTGGGTTGTTTTACAATGATGGTTTAGCGTGTATGGTAAAGAGAACCGAAGGCTCTAGGTGCCATATAATTTCACCCTCGAGGAACGTCCCATTCTCCTCCGCTTCTTGTGAAAAGCGCTTTTCTTGAAGCATTAAGCAAGAACCTTCAGAAAGTCCGATACGCATTGCGTCGAGAACCTAAGGCAATGGAGTAAGCGAAACTCAGACGCAGCATGCGCGCAAAGATTGCTGTATTGTGGAAATAAGCTTTCCGCATGATCAACGTGTAGCAAGACCAGCGTTGTCTAATTGCCTTCTCTTGGATAGCTAGTATTATATTTGTTTGTTTTACATGTAGTGCCGCAAACAAGGTGACCGCAATTTATGTATGATTGAAATGTTCAGGGGGCACTTTGGCTCTCTAAAGTGCTACAAGGCGAAAGCGTTTCCTGGCCACTGTTTGTTGTTATTTACTTATTTTTGATATTTTGTTTTTTTTTGCTCCTTTTCTTAATTTTATTGTTTTTTATTTCTATTTCCACATCTTACTTTTATTTTGTTTTTATTTTTGTTTATTTCATTATTTTTAATTTTTATTTTCATTTTCTTGACTTTACTCCTTTTATTTTATTTATGAAGCCCATGCATTCACTAGATGCGCCTTTATTCATGCTGGAACCTTGAGCCTTTTAAGCAGTGACGCCGAAAGGCGGACGAATCTGCCGACGCGTCTGCCGACACGGCTGCCGACGCGTCTGTCGACACTCCTGCCGACGCGTCTGCTAACGACAGTATGAGGCATTAAAGGCTTTCGCCTTAATATTGCGCGGTAAATTGTAAGTATGTTTCGGACATCTAGATGGGAAGCGTACAGATTTAGAAAGCTTGCTTTCTATATGCATGACATAGTCACGTCGTGTCATGCGAAAGATGAAAACGGCGCCCAGTGATTAAACCTGTCCATAATTTCAATAACATAATTTAATATTTTTAGTTCCTTTCTTACAGTAATATCCAGGCTAAGAGTCCGAAAAAGACTTAGACTTAGTCTTGCTGCAGTTAACTACCAAACCATTAGCTTTGAACTATTTGGGCCGAGAACAATGGATCCGATTTCCTCATTAATTAGTTCGTTGACAGAGGAGACGCTGAGAAAAAAAACTCGTGTCATCAGCGTACTGAATACAACTAACGGTATGGGATATAGTTGCAATGTAGTTTGCATAGACATTAAAGAGGAATGGACCGAGAAGGCGAACTTGCGGGACACCACACTGAATCAAAAGGGGTTCAGTTTTGTAATCATCGACCTTTACTACCTGCGTACGCATGCTTAAGTAAGACAGAAAAAGTTCAGGAGAAAGACGACGGACGCCACTGCTCTCGAGTTTGCAGAGTAGTATTTTATAATTAAGAAGATGGAATATTTTGGTAAAATCGACGAATATACCGATCGTTATGTTTGTAGCTTGAATATTCCCTAAAATAAGCTCCTTTTTCAAGAGAAAAGCCGGTTCTATGGACGTGCCTTTTCGAAACTCAAACTGATTGTGAGTTAATAAGGAATGCTTGGAGAAAAACCAATCGATTGTCTTAAGCATTATTTTTTGAGAGCCTTCAAAAACACAGGAAGAATAGAAATAAATAGAAGAAAAGAACAGAAATAGAAAGAATAGAACCGATGGTCCTTAAGGACCAGCGGTTGTCTTGTCTCCACATTACATACCTTTCCCAAGCCAATTTCTTTCTCTTGATTTCGACTAAGGTGTCATTAACCCGCGTTTGTTCTCTCACCCTCTCTGCCCTGTTGCTTTCTCTTAACATTATACCTGTCATTTTCCTTTCCATAGCTCGCTGCAGTCTTCTTAAGTTGAACCATATTCGTTACCCTCCACGTTCCTGTCCCGTACAGCTCTATTATGATACAGCTGTTGTATACTTCTCTGGAGGGATATTGTTAAACTGCCATTCATGATCTGAGAGGACCAGCCAAATGCGCTCCATTCCATTCTTATTTTTGTAGTTATTTTGCTGTTGTGATTCGGTGTTTATTGAGACATCTAACCATAACTCACTGCCAATCAATTTTTTCTTTATTTGTGAGGCTGCGGTAGTTGACAGCAACAATTATCGTGTCGTGTTTAGGGCCCGTTGTTTTCTGCGATGCAGCGTTTCTTGGCGGCTGCCGGTATATGCTTTTTACACTATCGGTAGCACTGTCTTACATGCACACTTATTGTGCTATCTCGCAAAAGTTATTCGTGAGAACGATTATGAGCGCCACTCCGTAGCGAAAGAAGAAGATGGGCAAGAGGAAGATCTAATATTTTGAATTAACCTCCTTCCGAACCCGTTGCTTCAACCTAGATGCATGAGTTATTTAATGCCAGGTACGATGCAGAAGCAAAAACGGTTTTTATTCATGGAAGCTAGCTTAATGTTCCCTTTTGCTATTGCCCGTACGCGTCCGTTCGAAACGTAGCAGACGCCTCTCCCACAGGAGAACAAATTCACCGTGGCAGGAGGCAGCATTCAAGCTTTGTTTCTTTATCTTTATTCCTTAACTTCAGATTACTACCAACTAGGAAGAGTGCCCAGAATGTGGCGTGAGCAAATTCACCGAAGCCTGGCTTCATTCAAAGAGTATCTCGAAGAGCAGAAACTGAAAGCCGTAAAACTGTTCTTAACACAGTACACCACAGTCTCAGAATACGCGGTTACGCAATTCCTTTCTGCTCCAACCTCACATAAGAGCCAGACAAAAGCTCTACGAGTTAGGGAAGTGTTTTCCTTGTTTCAAAGAGTGACTTGCAGCGGACGTCATGTTTTGCGAATGCCCAGAAGCCCCTAAGAGAAAATAAGAGAAAGAACGAGGAAGGCCACGCATTGAAGGGAACTTTATTTTATTCCAAAATTTCTGTTATTTGCATCATGGGACATTATCCTTCTTCGCTCGTGTTGGAAAGCACACCAGATCAAAAAAAAAAAAAAAAGGCGAGGAAACGGACCAAGAACTGAGTCCTTGTTCCAAAGACGTTTACCCCTAAGTTGACTCATGTCTGCCAAGCGGAACAACACAGCAGAGAGGACAAATGGAGCTGACAACTCGAGCGTTGGATAAGCAACGAAAGAAGTTTATTTCAATGAGGAAGTACGACGTTAGAAACGCCATAAAACAAGAAAATGACGCTTAAAAAGCGGAACTTACTGAAAAACCGCAAAGTGGTTGCAATTTTCCTCGAAAAAAAAGAAAGAACAAACCGAGGAGAAGAACGGTTCGGCCTTGAATGTGAGATGCAGTTTGCGCACTATTTTCGAGCCAGCCTTCAGCAACGCGCAACGCCAGATGAAGCAAAAGCGATTCATACAGCCACGCATGGCGTAAAAGTTGAAGAAAACACCACTATAGACGCTCAACACGCAAGCTATAAAAATATGAAATAACGCGTCTTCCTAAGTGCCCCGTAGTGGCGGACCATGTCAGTAAACCAGCGCAGGCTCGGACGAAAATGTTACAAATATGAAGGCATAAAACATGCCCAGAAAGCTGGCTCTCGGCCAAGCCAAGACGGGCCAGGGCTCGGCATCGCCAACGATCATGCGTTACTCGCTGCAGCCATCCGTTTGTCTCCGGAACCTAACTTCGAAAATAATCGCAAAACGTGTGTCCCGACGTCTGGGCGGCTCAGTGACGTCATCAGTCGCGCGCGGTGCAAGACGCTGTACAGCCGTATATCTGCTATCGCCGGCGACAATGCCTGAATTCGCGGGACAAACAGTGATCTGTCAAGCTGGACGTTGATAGACTGCCCTTTGTTCCGCCATTACTAATGGTTACGGGACAGCGCATCACATGTTTCAGTTTGTCTTTGTGCCCGTGTCACGTTTTCTCGGCTAATTCAATAGAGAGGGATTTCCGACCGAATGGCGCGAGCTAGCAAGTGTTTCGCTACATATATCTGTGACTGCCCCTGTAAAACTGCTTCGATTTCAATGTCGCCTCATTCGAAACTACAATGCGCCCATACATCCGCCCTTTTAAAAGCAAATGCACACATGGATTCAAACAGGAATCAACAAGCTACCCTATGCGCTGAGAATTTCCGAGATTAGGTAAAAAGTTATGTGAAAGAAAACCTGGCGTAAATTCAAGCAGGAAGCTAGCAAGCTAACGTACGGTCATAACTTTCGAGGTTACAGTCAAAATATAAAAGAAAGAAACCTTGAGATCGCGTGCAACTCCTGACAGCGAGCGCAGTTTAGCGGCGTTTTGCGAGCAGTGGCTCACATCAGTCTGGACAGAAACGGAATCCTGCAATGCTTTTTCTGATGACGGAACTGCTGCTTGTGTTACACACAGCGTCAGTGCCAGCCGCTAGCTAGAGGTTCCGTCTTTGTCAAAAGTAACCAGGCTGCATGGTTTTGCTTCTAGCTTGTATAGTGGAGCCCTTGTGGCTTTCCTAATGATCAAAAGGTGTTGGAAGGTAAGAAGGCCCCCAGTCTTTACCTTTAACGACCATTTCAGCTTCAAGGAAGCTGTAAGGGCTCCACTGTACGAGTTAGAAGCAAACCATACAGCATGGTTACTTTTGACAAAGACTGTACCACTGTTTGCACAAGTGCATCAAGATGGCGTTGAATCCGCCGGTCGCCGTTGCATTTGGGGCAGGATTTGCAAATAAATGTTCAGAATTTACCGTCAGTGTCTGATTAGCTTACGTTAGAATGCGCTCTAGCATTTAGTTTTCAAATATAATTTGCGATTTCCATCAGGTAATTGCAGAAAAGACGAGTTCAATGCTATACTGGTGTCCTAATACCTCACTAAAGCAGACGTTTTGGCATAAAATTAACTGCAGAGAATTTTAACAACCCAAAATTGCCATGAATGAAATTTACAGCGTGACAGGGCACACTTAACACCCCATGTCCAACATTCTTTAACAAAAATTTTTAAAATTGAAAAGTTGTAAGATACTGTTATAAATATATTGAAGGATTGAAAGCAATGATCCGTTCTTACATATGTAGCAAAATCTTTCTTTTAAAGTGTTTGCATCGATCGAATCGAACAGTTAAGACTGCTATAGGAAACAAATGGGGAACGCTACTGAGGGTAGCAAAAACGGAATGGAAAAAAAAAATTCCAAGACTACCGTCGGGTGATCTGGTTAAAAAAAAATATACCGTTTATTGGTCCAAAAAAATATGCAAAAGATCATAAGCGCACACACGAGGATCCCAAAGTCAAAGGCTGTACCGGGACCCTCGATAGACCGATAATACTAGAAATAATTACCGCATAGTTAGCGCATAATTATGAAATATAGTAAATAGCAATTCAATACTTCACCCCCAAAACAGTCAAAAAGCACAATACCGCAGGTAATATACATAAAAAGAATAAAACGTCAGCATTACTAGTTTTTACACATTACTAGTTTTAATTCATTGTTACGTGTATTTTGTTTCAAATGCCTGTGCCATATTTTTATGCTTGTATCGCCCCCCCCCCCCCCCCCCCCCCCCCCAATGTAATACCCTCGCACGAGGGCCCTTAGGGGTATTGTAAATAAATAAATTCCAATCAAAATACCTTGACGTTATTTTTCAATGCATGATATATTCTTGAACCTGCGGATATGTTGACTCTGATAATGAAATCTTCCATTATATGAAACCATTAAGTTCACCAATGGTTTCCCGCTCAAGAATGCTTTCAACAAAAATTGCTGTGTATGATTAGACGAGCCGCAAGGCCGTTTGCTCGTCTCCTGCCTTCATTCGGTTCTTTCGGACCGCAAAACTTGCAGTACGAAAGCGATACGACACCGCAATCCGTGTTCAATACTTGAGTTAAAAAGCAAACGATGCATGTTCACTACGCTTAAGGCGCGGTCACACTAGGTTGATCCCGGTCCAGAAACACATTTCTGCGTTGTCTTTGCACTTGTCAAACTACGCCGACGCCGGTGGCTCGCTTATGGTCAACGTATGGCGGTGTCAGTGGAACGTTGCCGAGGTCTAAGTAGTCGTGCAGCAGTCGGAAGTTAGGTGCCTCGTTGTCCGGATCAACCAATAGCCGTTGCGTTTGCTTGCTTAGCAAATGTACCCTGTATTCGCTAAATGAGTACTTCGAGATAATAGTACAGCATTCATCATTTACTAAATGCTCGCGTTATTCCTCTAGCAACGTGCCTCTGACGAAGACTGCGCCCCAGCCCTACTGCTGTTCTCATGGCTGTGTACAAAGAAATACTGTTTGTTGACATGCAATAAAATGCAAGCTGAGCTGCCCTCCAGTAAAATATTCCTTTGTCTTCTGCGCTGTTGCTCTACTTGCTTTGGCAGTACGATAAATCTGCAAGCAGCGCTGACAGATGCGAACATACCTGTCGGAAATGATTGATAGCCAAGTTGTTGGCACCGCGCACGACCGGCGTTTCCCGACAATTTAATCTTTGCTCTCTGATGCGGCCAATACTCGATTCTAAATCGGTTTCTCCAGAAGTATGGTGGGCGACCGTTTGCATTAATTAAAACAGCCTCATTAGTTGTCCTCAAGTGACGCCGACGACAGCTGCTGCGGCCGCATCCCGCATTGCTAAGCAGACTGGGTCACACCGGCGCTTCTCAGTAATTAATTGTATGCGCGTCCTGCGACGCAAGCAACCGTCATTTAAGGTAACTGTTGCCGGAGCTACACTGAGTGGCCATTTGCATGTAAAAAAAAACTAAATTCGGTCTACACAATCGCCGAAATCGCACTCACAAATCTTGCAGACTCGCTAGGTCAACTCGTCGAGGAAGGGGCATGGCGTCGACTATTTTGAAGTGAAAAATATGCAATGCTTTCCACAAACACGCACATATATCGCGGTGGAGGTGAAGCCACTTACTGGTTGTTGTTGTTGTTGACTTCTTTTTATACCCCAAATCCCCCAATTCCCCAAGAGTACCATGCGAAGGACTTTCAAACGCCGACTAAATTCCTTGTTTTTTTGGTCTCCCTCTGTTGGGCTTTTTTGGAATGGCACCTAACCCCGGTGGGGGACTCGAGCGCTCAGAGAGGCGACAGCACATTCGGTTGGCTCGTTCCGAGTGCTCTCTTCCCACTGAGCCCCTCGAGGTTCTCCGACTTCCTTAGAGCGGGTGGGCGGTTGGGACGCTCTGGGTCACGTGGGAACTTCTCACCACGACGGATGCGGTATGCGACGGAGCGGTTGCCGATGGCGGACGGCAAACTAACTGTGTGGCAATGTTTTGGGAAGTCACTGCACTCAAGTTCTGCACCTGCTTAATGCAGCGAAGCTCATCAGTTTGTTCCGGACACTTAGAACATTTCATCGCTGTGCGGAGCAGCAGGGTCACCACGCTAACGTCAGTGACTGCACGAGCGGCTTTTGCAAGTATGGAATAGGTTTACTACTAGGAGTCTTCTGCGGTGTATTTGGTCCTGCATTTCTGACGAGTCATCTTTGTGGCTCAATTACTGTGAGTGTACAAATGCAGTAGAAATGTTGTTCAGTTCGTATAGTTGGGAAGGAAGGAAGGAAGGGAAAACTTTATTTTCACGGTTTTTCGTACGGTTTGGGGGCATCTTCAGAGACGTCTTAGTTCTACCCCCAGGAGCCTTCTCTGTCGAAGTCGTCTGCCTCTAATCAGTGGTCGGTTGCCCTCAGTCCAGGGCTCCGCTGGCCACTGCCGCCCGTTGAGCTCGCTGTACCAAACCTTGTTGGTCTTCACAGCGGTCGCTGGACAGCAGAGTCTCCCACTGCTCCGCACTCGGGTTTTGTATTTTGGGGACCACGTCTATGTTTTGGCAGGCCCATGTGATGTGGTATAGAATAGGTTTTTCGTCGCACTAGGGACATTTGTCCGCGTATATCGTAGGCTGCATTTTGCTTAGTATATGTAGGTTTGGGAAAAGTATGCGTGGGCACAGCGGCGACAGGGTAATGTTTCTTTTTGTTTCCTTTTTGGCGCCCGGTGGCAGTGTGAGCTGCCGAATTTATCGTGTGGTGATCACCCCGACTAAGCTCGGAAGTCATGCTGGTGTGCCGATCAACATTTCGTTGTCAGCGAGTGCAGTGAGGATGGAATAGGGATATGTTTGGACGGAAACGTAAGATGCAGAATAAATAAATTATGTCGAATGTTGCTACGAGTCGGTGCTGAGCGAAAGGCTTGCATGTTTTCCTTGTGTCACCTGACGGGCTCTCAGAGCGCCTCTCATATTCGGCCTGACGGTTATGAACTCAGTCACCGCGCTGAATCAAGTCGCATTTCTGAACAATGACCTCTGAGTAAACTTTTGAAAAAGGAAGGGGAAAACCTCAGGTTGCTTGAGCCAACGTTTCGACAAGAGGACTTCTCTTCGTCGGGGCAAAGCATTCATCATCGGCGGGGGTTAAACAGGGCTTTAACTCCGGGGAGGAAGGTCCGGTGTGGGCGAGGAGGGTGTGAAGCGGGATTGGTGTTAGGATGGGGAGGGTGAATCTTGTCCAGGCACAAGGGCGTCCACAGAATTTTTTGCAGGGGGGGGCCCCATTGGTTGTTGGAGCCGGAGGGGGGGGGGGGGGGGGGGGTATGTTCGTAGCAAAAGGCACTTTTTGCGGAGTAAATTTATTTATTTATATATAAATAAAAAATAAGTGAAATACACACATGAAAGAAAAATTACAAACAGCAAATTAAAGCGTGGCTAGGAGAGATACATTGCAGTTTATCAACTAAGAAACAATTAAAATTAATAAAAATGCAAAAAGATACTGTCACTTCGTGGAGAAGAGTGCTCAGTCTTGCTGCATACGGGTTCTCGACTCACCCGGATTGATGACCAGCACACAGCACAATATGTCCACAAACACGCAACTACAGTCACTCAGTCAGTCTTCCTTGAACAGCAACTGTAGGCGCCTCGGATTTTTCTGGGCGAATTGCGTAATTACACGGGTACGTGATAAATTCATTTCTGTGCTTCATTACACGCTCTCGGTGCACACTCATCATACACATTGATTGGAAAAACAGTTAAACGCGTACGTTGAAAACAAAAGATGACTATATATACAACGAAAACTTATTTACAAGATAAATGCACGCTCGCAGCTTCATACACCTCGCTCCGTCTTGCTCGCGCATCCGCACAGTCGAGCAACCGCACACACACTGCTCGCCGCTCGTCGATTTCTCGTCCGCTGTCTTCGTTGTTCTCACTTTCGTTGACAACCGGCCACTAAAAACACCGAAACACAAACAAAGAGGCGCGCACACGTGCAAGATTTCCGAATGCGCACTGGGGGGGTGAAAGGAACGCCGCGCGACTTCCGAGGGGAAGGGACACTCGCCACTCCGGTCGGAAAATTTATTTTTGTGCTTTTATGGGGTTCAGAGCCCCGAAACGACTCAGGCTATGAGGGACGGAGTAGTACAGAGTTCCGGATAATGTCGACCACCTGGGTCTCTTTACCATGCACTGACATCGCACAGTACATGGGCGCTGTTGTGATTTGAGGCCCAGCCAGAGCTAGTGACAAGCGAGCCAGACAGGCGCCGTCGGGCTGCGTTGACCAAAGGCGCTGGTTTTCGGAGGAAGACGCAAGGAACGCTGGTGTGGGGGCGCCTCTGGAGACTGCGTCGCCGTGAACAAAAGCAGCTAATCCCCTTTGCCGAAGATTCTGAAAGCGGCGCTTCTACCGAACTGCGCTCTCCCGTGGATCGGAGGAGACAGCGAGCGGCGGCGGCGCCAACTCATCGCCCGCTTGCCCCTGAGCAGCCCGACAAAGCGGGGTGGACACAGCTGATTTGTCCTTCCCTCCTGAAGAATTCATCGGAGGCCGGCGTAGAAAACAAGATGCCCTGTGCACTGTCTGCCTCCGTGTCGCTATTTCTCTAGAGATCAAAGAAACAGACACCCATCTCAAGACGGCTCGAAACACGTGCTCGCCGGTGCCGCTGTATGTCTGCAACAGGTCGCCTTTTAGTAGAGCTAACGATGGCGTGGTTTGAAAACGGCGGAACGACGCGTGCCCGGACGCGGCATTTCGCAGATGTGACCCAAAGCGTGGAAGCGGGGCTGCTTTTACCCTTTTGGCTGAGCGCACCACCGCACCTGGCGTGCGGCCATCACTCACGGTTCGAGTGAGTGATTTTCCAGGGGGGTGCAGCCGCCCCCCCTTGCCCCCCCCCTCCGGACGCCCATGTCCAGGCATGATGGCTGATAAAGTTGATTGAACGTTTATTCCTTTGACACACATTACACTGAGATTATAGAATATTTATTATAGGTTTTAGTTTACGTCAAGTTAAGTTTTAGTTAAGACTATTGAACAGAATTTACCTCTTGACCTGAAAACTGTGAAAAGAAATACATTGCCTCAGTAGAAAGGAATCCGGAATGCGGGAAGGTTGGAGAGATAGCGAACATGGACTTGGAGGGGACTGTACGTTCACACATGGGTAGCTGCGACAGGTGACATGATATGACTGGTTGGGATGACCTGGATAAACTGGAACAGAAATGAACAGTAAGACCGAAAAAAATGGAGAGGGGTGAAGAGAAACAAAAAAAGGAGGAGGGGAGGGAGTGCGAAAGCAAATGGTTCCTGAGAAATGCTAGGAGGTGGTGCAGAGCTTAAGGTGAAGGTAAAAAAAGAATGAACGACAATAAAAGAAAAGAGAAAAAGGGAATCAATGAGGATAAGAGGACGGGTACGGAGGGGAGTAGGGTGGAAGAACTGATAAAGGGGTGATATGCAGCATTGAAAAAAGTGCTTGTTCCCATTCTCCACCGTTAATGGTTCAATTTATTTTCCAGCTCTTTACTATATCGCTCCGATAACTAATTGTGCAGTGTTTTTCGAGGAAGGGACAAGCACATTTAACATGATATGAAGAAATCCAAGATGAGAGCACTTACGTGTAAATTGTAGCCGAGATTGCAGCCTTTTGATTTGCCTTTACCTGTTCTGCCGCTTTTGTCCTGACCGTTGCAAAACCGGGTGTGATAAGTACATTGTGAAATGTGTGGTTTAACGCCAGGAAGATTCACATTGCCTATGAGAGACGCTGTATACTGGACCACCTGCGGTTCTTTACCGCATCCTCACAGCCCAAAGGCGTTTTTGTATTTCGCCTCCACAGAAATGCAGGCTCCGCGGTGGCAGGTGTGCCATAAATGACTACCCAACTTGCGTTCCATGTCGAGCGTGGATATCCCTTACAAAAATTTCTTTTACAGTCTATGGACTGTCCGTGCAGTTTTGTCTGCAAAGTCTGTAGATCTTCTATAGACAGATCCTATAGGCTACTTTACAGGCAATAAAAGTCGTATAAACGACCTACAGACACTATAGATTTATGGCCATACATTTTCAGTAGACTTTATGGACAAATTATAGATTTATGGCCATACACTTTTAGCAGACTTTTTTGTATAGACTACGAATATACAAAAGAAAATATCTATAGGCAGGTAGATTTATTGTATTTTAAGGCCATACACTTGTAGCAGACTTTTTTGTATAGACTACGAATATACAAAAGAAAATATCTATAGGCAGGCAACAGAGCCTATAAGAAGTCTATAGACTGTTCGTATAAGGGCATTAGGATATTATACTTTGTCGGGGTAAAAAATGCTCTCGGAACAATGAGTCGACAACAGTCTAGGCCGCGTCCTATCTCCAAGTTGCAAGACGCCTCCGAAGCCCTCCAGGCACCAGCATTTGTCAGCTGCGAAACCTTTCATTTCTAATGTCCAATGTTCAGTTAGCCATGTTTGTTGTAACTGATGGTGCTTAGTAGTGGTCTGTGGTCGTTACATATAGTATAGTGAGACTTGTTGGCTATCTTCGGGATTCATGTCGCTGGCTTTTTTCTCTCGGCCCTCACCATGTGTACATGGGAAAATAAATTGATATTGAAAAAATTGAATTGAAGCCTCCTCGACTGACCATTAGTTTATCCATTTTCGTTTGCCTCTTTGCCAGTAGTCCTACTGTGTCGTGGAGCCTTTTACCAATATGCTCACATCACGAACTTGCTCGTCGGTGTGCGAAACAAAGCTGAGCAGTGAGGCATGCTTCGTCATAATCTAGTTTGTTTGAGAGCCTTTTTATGCATGGTATCAAAGGCTCCAGGATCAGGTTTGCACAAAACAATTAGGATAGGCAAAGAGGCACTATGTTTCCCATCCCAGCGAATGTCTTTTGTTGTTGTTTTTTTTTTCAAAGAGGTTCGTGACGCTGTGGTAGACCAATAATGGGGTTTACAACTACCGGCGCCAGTAGTTCCCACACCGACTGTGGCATGCAGAGCGTCGGCAACGTGTACTCTTTCTTACCAATGCGCGGTCGTGAATAGCTCGTCGGTTTCTAATGCCAATACGGATGAGGCACTCCCGTGTTGCTTCAAAGCAAGATCACTAGCTAGCAGGGACACACTGGTGCATACCCTGCTTTTACATCCACGATAAACTTGTCGCAAGATTGCTAAATGGTTGTGCTCGAGTCAAATGAATTGCTTTTACTTGCCAAACTACTAAACACAGTGAACCTGAAGGATGAATTGGGTACTTTCGACGATCAAGTGCTCTTCGTAGAGTGCACCTTAATCTCGACACAGGGACATTTCTTGCATTTATTCTCCATGGATAAGCGACAAGGATCGAACCTGTGATCTTGTGCTTAGCGCCAGAACGCCTCAGCCACTGAGCCACCACGGCGGGTTCGTGCTCGTGATTAGATTGGTTGTTTCGCTACCGCTTCAGTTCGAACACATCCTTGTCCCTGATTAGTTGGACCAGATCCTCCAAACGCCTACATTAGACAGCAGCTGCGATGATAAGTAAGGCAAAAAGCTAATGGACAGTCGCAGGGACGCTTAATGAGAACGCGCTTTTAGTGCACTTTGATTTGTATGTTATGATTGTGAAGCTGGAGTTTTCCCAGCGCAAACGTCTACTTGCTGGATGCCTTCTTCCTTAAGGTGTCTAGTGTGACATTACAACAGCTGCTCGAGTGGTCTCAGGGGCCGCAGGGAGCCGCGGATGTCTTGTTCAGGACGCAAAAAACAGATTGTGTGAACCATGTTTTGACGTTGATGCAGTGACTGGTCTTCCCAAAGCCACAATCTATGCTCAGCAAGCATATGTATGAGCCAGCCACGAAATTATAGCCAGAGTTCTGCTTATTTTCTGTTGCACACTACTATTCTCCATTTTTCCTTGCCACGTCTGTTTTCTATTATTTGGCTACAAATTATTGCATCATAGTTGGCTGGTTTATGGGGTTTAACGTCCCAAAGCGACTAAGGCTATGAGAGACGCCGTAGTGGAGGGCTCCGGAAATTTCGACCACCTGGGGTTCTTTAACGTGCACTGACATCGCACAGTACACGGGCCTCGAATTTTCCCTCCAAAGAAATTCAGCTGCCGCGGCCGGGATCGAACCCGCGTCTTTCGGGCCAGCAGCCGAGCACCATAGCCACTGAGCCACCGCGGCGGCATTATCATTGCATCATAAGTATTTCTGTTCCTAGCGGCTTTGTTTGCTCATTACGGCTGCCTAATGAAATGCGTATGTATTGGGCTGCTTACGCTCACATCGTCTAGGAGGCAAAAATGGTGCATTTCGTGAAGGTGCAGCGCTGCTGAACCAAACACCGCTGCAGCCATTTAAATTTCGCGAAAACGGATTGCCTGAATCATGTTTTTACATTGATATACTGACTGCGCTCCAAAAAAGCACACTACCTGGACTCAGCAAGCACATCAGCCGGTCACATGACTAGATCGGTACAAGTATAGTCCATGTATTGACTTGTACTTAGATAATAAATATTATTTGATACTGATTTGGTTTGAAAGTGGCCCCTCCAATTTTACCGAACTGGGCCAGCCAGCGAAGGCTGGAGCCTCATGCGGATTGTACGGTGTTCTACGAATTTCGGCTTAAGGCAAATACGAAGCCAGAAGTTTTTTTTTTGGTTTGGTTTATGGGGTTTAACGTCCCAGAGCGACTCAGGCTATGAGAGACGCCGTAGTGAAGGGCTCCGGAAATTTCGACCACCTGGGGTTCTTTAACGTGCACTGACATCGCACAGTACACGGGCCTCTAGAATTTCTCCCCCAAAGAAATTCGACCGCCACGGCCGGGATCGAACCCGCGTCTTTCGGGTCAGCAGCCGAGCACCATAACCACTGAGCCACCGCGGCGGCCAAGTTTTTTTTATTTTTTTCAGGTGAGCAGGGTATCGGGGGCAGTGCTCAGCGGCGCGTGCCCAACAAAATAACTGGTAAGAGAACCGATGTGGCAGGCAGAAAGGGCGGGGCTGGGCCTTCCTTGGATACGTACCTGCCCTATGGGATGTTACATTCAAACGAGTGTTTGGAGTACCCTCTGCCTCTTTAAGTCACTTTTCAAGAAACTCCACTAGCGGCAATGTGCTAGTCTGCATATCTTCGTATACGAGAATGAAGGTGGCTGTTGGCGGTACTAAAGGCTCACTGCCTTGGCGACCTTTTTGTCAAACGCCGTGCGCATTTGTACGCTCCAGATGCTCCATATCATACTAAGCACTGTCATACTAAACATTACAACTCTAAGCCATACCATACACTGCCATACTGTACCGTACCACACCATACTATACCTTTCAGTCATCGACAAATGCTGTGGCGTGAGGTGAAGGCGGCTTGAAGTTTTTCGACACAGGACCATGGGCCGTTTATTACATGAATCACTGTACACAAGGCACATGACACACAAGACACAAGGCACATGAACCTATGAAACCTATTAGTAATTGCAATAACGGGTGTTTCGAATAATATATGGTTTACCTAACGAAAAACCAAGCATTTGTTTACAAACTTCGTAACTGCAGATGAGCTGAATATGTATTCTTAATGGTTCTTTCGAGATTATAAGACTACCGGTAAGATTATAGTTACATTATAAGATTATAGAGCTCTTTGTCGTCGCAACCTTTGGTATGGATTTTGGTATAGAATGAAGGGTATAGTTATACTTTACTAATATGATTGGATTGGAGCAAACTTTATTTGTGCCTGCAGTTGGGCGCTCGCGCGCCCCGACGAGGGCCTACGTCATCTACGAGGCTGCCGTTACTCGGCGCGGGTCTCCGCTCACCGTTGCCGGCTCGCTGGGTCCCTGCCTTTCGAGCGCCCCGAGGACCTGCTGGACGGCCCATAGCTGTTGGTCATGGTCGTTGCTCTTCGCGGCTGCCTCCAGCCGCGGCGGGATTGTTCCTGATCTTGCTTCCTTTGGATTTCTGATGCAGTCCCACAAGATGTGCGTGTGATCTGCCGGCTCCCTCCGGCAGACTCTACACGTATCGGTCGGGTAGGTCTCGGGGTACATGCGATGCATCAGTCCCGGGCTCGGGAGCGATCCGGTTTGGAGCTGTCTCAGTAGTACCGCCTCCGCTCGACTGATTATCTGTGGAACTGCCCCCATCATTTTACAAGGGACATGCAGACCCTCCAAACTGGAAGAAATACGACTCCACACTTTCACTAGAATCTAATATATTTTAGTTCGATAACTAAATTAAAGAAGTCGCCACCCAGGAACCGCGACCTCTGCAACGTCCACCGTAGAAAGCTCCCGACTTACCACGTGGTGAACCTACATGGCGACTTACCTACATGGCATTTCCACACCTAGAGAAACAAGCCATACTGGTATCTCCTGCTGTCATCGGCGTCACACTTTGACCGAAGGACAAAAATTAAAACAGGATACAATAAGACAGGACACCTTGTGCTTCACGTTTGCAACGTTTATTCAACGCAAAACAGCATTTTCAAGAAGGCAGCCGTAGCAGTAGCTTAAGATGAAGTATTTTACAAAACTGGGGACAATGAAACATGCAGCCTTAAAATGACCCGACACAATACAGGGCAAGGTGTCTCAAAGCACTGTGACGAAAACACGCGAAAAATATGCGAAATAGCGAATAAACTCGGACACTTTCTGTTTTACTGAGATACAAAAGAAATCTACATAAAGTGTTAAGTAGCCCAGCAAAGGCAGACAACAGACTCGAGTAAAAGAGTCAATCAAGGTTGGCCATACGACGCCAACAAGAGCTAAGAGAAGGGTTTACTCTAGTGATGCGTTTTATCCGTGAGAGTGTGCACTCTGAATGGTACGCTTTTATATAGAGTTTTGAACGTGACGTTCGCGATACGTGCTGAAGGAGACACGTGTTCATGGTTTGCTACAGCAACGCGCAGTTACGTACAGCGTTTACAAGCTGCGTTATCACGCCTATACAAGCTTTCTTTAGTTGCCAAAAACATGATCACTTCCTCAGCGGGATACTGTTTAATGGGTAGTATTCTATTTACAAGGCCAAAAACACCGAATCGAATACTATTACGCCACGCGCGGACAATGAAGCGTAAGCGTCACGCAAAGTTTCAAGCGTGACGCACTATGCCAAAAACTTCATTTCACATTGCTCGATCTCTTTCGAGAGTGAGTGCTTGCAATTCTTGCCTGAGCTATCGCGGTTGTTAAGCAGAGTCTCTATATATGCGCGACGAGTTATCAACAATACTTGCGGTTTCTTTTCCACTGGCTTCATGGCCGTCTAACTAAATTTTCTCAAACTTCACTAATCCTTACCCTTAGTTCTCAAAACCAACCCATGACGTACCAAATATCGATTTACACGTCACCAATCTGTCACGTTTTCTTACATCAGACAGCATTTCAACTCTAGTTGTCATCGCAATGTTAATCGCACTCATTATGTGCTCACTAACATAAGCTTTTAACTACACATACTAAAACGGTTAAAGTGGCATTAAGCTAAAGAGATTCGTAAGGACAGTGCTTACCAATAAGTATTAAACACGTTTTCCCCACCACAAAGGGATTAAAAAGTCGCAACGCTAACCAGTCCTGAGCGATGAAATTGCTAAACAAGAGGATAGTAGATCTGAATGAAGATGTTACCACGGACCTCGAAAAGCACCACAAAGTAACAACTATTAGCGATCTGGTATCAAACGCCAAAGTTTTGTGTATTTACAGGGCATCAGTGTGTGAACAAAGGCGCGAGGAAAACTCTGGAAATGTGAAGATAGGGTGTAAGATTATCATACACTGCATTTTCTTTATAGCCCGGGGTGGAACCAAGGAAGAAGTTATGAGTTGAAAGTAGTGTTTCCATCAACCCGCCATGGTTATGTGCCATTAAGCCTGAGGACATCATTATAATCATCACCAACGCGTCCACAAGTAAGATGCCGGGCATAAACGCTATGGGTGCCAGGAAGCTGCGAAAATATTATAGGGATTTCGTGTCGTAAAGTGTAACAAGCTTGTAGAGTGTATAACACAGCGAGTGATAGTTCGATTTGTGAGACAAAACATCATAAACGCCAAGCGTACAGATTAGCGGCCATAGCTGTTACATCGAGACGCCTTAGAGACACGTCTGATTACATGCGATGGCGTGAGAATGCTACATTCTACCAAAGTGATAAGTTGAAAATAAATCATGAGAGGCGATTTACAGTCAGCTTGCGAGAATATGCGATATACTATAATTCAAGAACACCGGTGACACTCAGCACGGCTATTTACACAATAAATAGACACGAAACTCAAGGATACGCGTCTTAAAAATGTGACGCCTAGTTCAGAACTGTGAGCGCTAAGGACTAAAGGGGATAAAGCCATAAACATTTTATTTGTTTCTAGACGTCTAGCTACAACGCACGGCAAACTAGCTCTTATTTACAGATAAGCCACCACACTCCATCCATTTCCTTTTTTTTTCAGAGCCGCTCTGTCACGCTTAAGACCCTGGCCTTTCTCAAAGCATGTCCTGCTCCACAGAGCTCCCGAACATCTTTCGCCCTCCCAACGGATGACCCCAGAGGCAGGTGCGACTCAGCCTGCGTAAGCTACAGGTAGTACATTATCACAATCACGCACAGCACTATGGTAAGCACTAATGCATTTCCGTGTTCCTTCTTGCAGAGCTTAAAATTTATGGAATTCATGAGAGACCAACAAGGAATATAGAGGAGGACAACACGCTTGCAGTATGAAGTGTGTAATGCAGTTCTTAGAGGTAAACCCAATAAAAATAATAAAATTTGAGACACTCGCATCGCAGCCACGCTGGGTATAACAACTACTAAAAAGTTTTCCTACAAAAATCAGGGGGGGGGGGGGGGATAAAAATGTTACAGCACTGACCGCGCATGTTTGGGGGAATAATTTCTTATTTCAATCGTAATAATGTATAAAAAGCAGAGCCAATACAAGAAACAGTACCTTAGAAGGCTTAAGTACAAAAATGAACGCATTACACACTTCGTACTGCACTAATTAACTTCTGATCAGAACTGAAACATTGAATGTCTTAGTGGCCAGAAATGTCGAATCGCTGCTGTTTCCAGCCACTGACAAACCAAATATGTACCTACGCTTATATCCAAATTTCCTAGTTGGTGCTGTTATCAGCTCCAATCAAGGCGGAAAGCTGGGCTAGTTGGTTTGTCATACTTAATTAAAAGACTAGCGCATAAAACTAGGACAAAGACAGAGAAGGGGACAGCACGAGCGCTAAACATCAACTGAAGGCTTACTACACCAAACATGTACTGAAAAACACTTCAGTGGCACATGCGCACACTGAGTTACAAAAAACTAAAAACTAATCAAGTGGCAAACAGTTTGCCACTTCTTGATTAGTTTTTGTAACTCAGTGTGCGCATGTGCCACTGAAGTGTTTTTAAGTACATGTTTGGTGTAGTAAACCTTCAGTTGATGTTTAGCGCTCGTCCTGTCTCCTTCTCTGTCTTTGTCCTAGTTTTATGCGCTAGTCTTTTAATTAACTGTTATCAGCTAGCCCGCAAATTTTGAAAGCACCGTTAAAAGGCGACTCGCACAGCCATGCGACGCCGCTAAAATATGTTTGGAGCATATCGAACGAAACTGTCAAGCCTGACTCAGCTTTCTGGAGGCTTTGTTACGCTTAAATCAGCAAAAATACCGATCAGCCACATAGTGACCGCAAATGGAGTTGAATGACAATAATAAAAAAAAAGCATCTGCTTGTCTTCCCTTGTAAATCCCTCACTAGATACAACGGGCCCACGCTTACTGATTGCAGGTCCTATTCGGTGACGCTGCTCAACAAGTGAACAGCTTGGTGCGTGGCCTCCCATAAGCGCCAAGTCCGTAGATTAGCAGAAACAACAATTCCATTACGCACCTAGAACCAACATCACGAGACATCGTCGGAAACTATTTTCCTACACCCTCAAAGACAATAATTAGAGAATCCTCGTACATACGAGAAAAACACTTTACACGGATGACGTCACAGTTGCAAGAAGGAAAATGTGACAGACTATGACAACCTATGGTAGTCCTAAGGATCTTACCCCTCGTCACCTCCGATACATCATTGCAATTGAAGGATCGCCCTCTGCACGTCGGGACTCATTGAAGCGGTGTCACGCTTAGAGCGTCGTTGTCCTTTTTCAGCTTCAGCTGCTTTAACGCCTAAACCGCAACGCTGTCACGGCTAAAACAGGCAGAGCTGCAGGGACGTCCACATACACGGCGGCAGAACCTACATGCCGAAACCTCTGCCAACCGCCACGGTGATATTAAGGAAAACGCCTCACCCAACGCACAGTGCATGGAAAAATCACGCTTAAAGATGCACGATACTCGTCAGGTTCGAGGCGAAAAAGTACTGACGGAAAAGGGGATGTTACGCTTGGACATGAATCACGATAATGATCGAGGGTGTGTCGCAAGGAACGATTCTTCGCATAAAGCCTAACCGCACTACACGAGAGAGCCTCCCCACGTCTTGTGTCGGCGCGAGTTTTATTCGAAAGATCGAGTATGTGCGCGGATGGGCTCAGTGGCACCTCTTGATCGTTCGAAATCATTTAGACATTGCAGTCTAACGCAAGGACCAACGCGGTTTCGTTGATCTTATCACAGGCCATGTGTGGAAACCACTCACCGAGAACTCGTGGGAAGTTTGTCCCTGGAGCAATGGAAAACTGACCAGCCTCCCTAGGGTAGGACAACAACCCTCACGCATGTTGCAGCGTTGACTTCATCTTTTCCTCGATAAAGCAAAATGTATCTTCCGAAGTAGGTCTAAAACTTCTTCCCAAAGAGGGACCAGACGTATCCTGCCTGGTGTCTGGATCTTGCCGTACCGTTTCAAAACGCTCAGATTTTGTTCACAGCTGCAACGTCTTTGTGTCAGAGTATGCCAAGGGTGACGAGCGCTTGCGGCGACAAGCGATAGAGCAATCAGCGACAGATTCGTTTTTTTTTTGCCCACAGTGTGCCTCCCGTAATTGCGATTCGAGGTTGTTTGCCTATTCTTTAGCAGTGGCATAGATTATTAGCCTAGGTTATCAACAGTATTATTAGTAACTATTGGGTCAGTACTAGTAAGCCCGGTAGTGAGCTTATCGGCTATGAGGTGGTAGCAGCAGGTGATATGTTCGTCATGGCTCTCATCGGATGTCGTCACGAGGGTTACCAAGGCATACCCTGAACAATTCAGTCCCAAGCAGCGTTTGAAACGGTCATATGTTGATTTGTGAAACTCAGTGCCAGATGGCGCCACGCGACGTGTCGCTGACAGCGGCGCCGCTAGGAAGCGCGTAGGCAATGCCACAACCTCCAGGAAACATCGGCACGGAACTGCGCTCCGAAAAAAAATCTCCTTAGTCTGAGGTATGAAACCAGTTATGGTCTCACAAATGACATTCGACAAGTGGCAGAAGTAGCAGCGGTAGTAGTAGTGCCAATCGACAAGCGAAGTGACAATACCTACCAAGAGGCATTTTTTAAAGGACCCTTCAGTGAGCGATTAATGAAAACATCCTTCCCCCGAATGTTGGACAAATGAATATTGCTAAGTGATAACATGCTTTGATACGGTGTTTTAAAGGTAAACTTCCAAATTTATCTCACTACTGCGAAGAAGACATGCAGTCTTTTTTTTTCATTGCAATTTAGTCTCCCCTGAACGTATTAAGGCTCTCGAAAACCTATGGGATAATATTATCAAAAGAAACGACAAAATAATATGGCAAATTTGTTGGCATTTTGATATCACATCGCTACACTATTTGATTCAGAACTGACATCGTAAAGATGTCTTAGGTGAAGTGGGTGTACTGAAGCATCCGAATGCAAACTGCTACTGAAGGGTCCACACTACTGCCATCTGTCGACATAACAGCCACACAGCGAAGTTCAGGTGACCGATGGTCCTAGGGTCTCGGTGAGCTTTCCAGCGGCGTCGCGGCTATTCAAAACTCACACCGAGCGATTCCACACGAAATGTTCCGAAAGTTCTGCTAATGCAGTCGTTTCCTTCCAAATAATGTATAAGACTACGAAACGACAGGTTTGCGCCGATTAGTTGGTGACGCGACTTATCTACGTCGTACTGGTTTTACAACCAGGCAGCGCGGCGCTGCAAACAATTTTAGCAATGAAATTCTCGCAAGCCTGGTACTTTGGCAACTTCCGGTCACGAGACACTGAAGCCAAGCAACACTGGAACAAAAGTGCAAAAAGGGAAAACGCATGCTCTAAGTGCACTTTCACAAAAATCAACCGTGTACCACAGCGGTTCCCGAAGCTTAAGAGTTAAGAGTGCAACACATGGTTAGACATTGTTAAAAGCACGCACTTACAGGCACCGCCATTTTGGTTTAGTGCTTCGCACTCAAGCAGGCATAGTTTGACGCCAGGCAAAGTGGTACACGCCGTGCTTTGTGTTTTCGTTGTGGTCATTATACGGTTCAGCTTCAAAGTGGGCCCTCAGTTTCTTAACGTCCGGCCTTTTGCTTTCTCCCTCTTAATGACGTCCACAATAAGCGGCAGTCACGGCTTCGCTCTACAAGTTCCTAACAGAAAACAACAACACAAACACTGCGCATTTGGGGACTTGAGCAAAATTCGGTGTCCCTTGTACACCAGTGCGCGCCGCCTCTTTTTTTATCGCAGATAGCAGGCAAAGGGAACACCTTAACACGGAATGTGCTGAAAATGCGGCGCGACTTTGTTTCCTTTTTTTTTCGGAATGAATCGGGAAAGGTAAGACCAAAACAGCGTTGCAAACGATGGGTCAGTTGTGCGTATAGACATGAATACAAGTGCTGTAGGCCTGGGGCAACTAAAGCCACACGACGTAATTTAAACACTGTATTTACGCATTTCTTTATCCACCGGTAGTTGGAGCACAAGGCTATGCATGCCAGCAAAACTAGGAACTTTTCCCTGGATGGAAACTAAACTGACACCGCGTACACGTGATTTCCTTCACAGCCTTCACCTCAGCTCTTCAGGGACACGAGAAGCCGAACAATGCGCATGCGTCGTAGAGCAAGTTTAAGGAAACCACAACCTTGTTTAGTGAACGTCAGCGGGTTACTTCAGCAAGCTTGGGAATGTTTTCCTTGAGAGACGCGGCGGCACATCGAATGAACATTATGCTCAGACAACCACTAGAATCGGTAAATAATGCAAAAAGCGAGATCAACAAGATAGAACGGACGCGGACACAGAAACAGCAGACGAAACAAAGCAGATGACGACTTTGCGGGATCCGCGGAACAGTCGACGACGACGACGACAACAGCGACGCGGTCGCGGGCGGCGCCATCTTGGCGCCGGGTCTCCGGACTCGCCGCCACCAACACCGAACACCTCCACCACCACCGGGAAACGCCACCACCGCCAGGTGCCGCTCAATCCTTGAGCAGCTTGGTGGCGCGCTGATTGGCCACCGAGATGCGCGACTCGTTGGACTGCGCCTGCGCAAAGGAATTTGCATTGGCCCACAGCCGGTGGCGGAGCCAGAGCCGCCGCTAGGGGGCCGCGCTGCCCTGATGACGTCGTCGTCTGCGTGGCCGCCGTGCCAGTGGACGTCGTCTGCTCCGGGCTCCCTCCTCCACCACCTCCCCTGCGGCTGCGCAGTTGCGCCCCTGCTTCACTTTAGCAGCTTTGTGGCTCGTTTGTTGGCCTCTTCGATGCGGAGCTTGTTGGACTCCGTCTGTGAGTGTTGCGGTGGATTGCGATGGTGGGAGGAGGAAAGGGATGGGCAAAGTCGGGGGACAGCATGAATGACGTGTGTCTGTACAGTGGGTCTCATGATGCAAGGACAACCACCAACGCCACACCCCGTAGGACAAGGCTGGAACCCTGCTGCTGCCTGTGGTCAGAATGCCCCGGAGCCAAACAATTCCAATCGGAAATTATAGGGCATTCGAAATGGCTACCTATATTTGCTTAGCTTTTGGGTGCTAACACGCCCGCTGCCATGCAACACTGTAAGGAACTCGCCACTCTTATTCATTTATAAGCGCATGTGTAGCGCTATAATCTGTGCACCTCGAACAACTTGGGGAAAAGCAAGGGAAATGGTGCAGCTGAATAGCTCTAATGACATTCTGCAAATGAGCATGTTGGCGAAATTATAAGGTATTAATGTAACTAACAGCTCTGGGAGTAGCCTTGAAGTTTGTTTTTGTTTCACCAAGTAATGGCACAGCATGTTATGACAAAATAAGCTCTTTCCACTTGCTTTGTACGATCTCTGCTACAGCCTCGCTGTCCAACCATGTCTTAAGATGGTGGCATTGGAGATGTGGCCAGACTAAGCAAATGTTGAGAAGGCCAGAGAACAAGCAAGATGCAGGAAATAATTGTAAACAGTGAAAGGAGATAAGGGCGTACAAGTCAAAAGTGAATGCATTCAACACAAGAGTTGAAAAAAAGCATTAGCCAAGAGCTATCGGACTAGGAAGAATGAGGAGTGAACTGAGGGTATATGATATGAAGCAACAGATTGCTTATGGTGCCAAAATATCAGAGGCAGTCTCGCATGAATTGGGTAGAGTGGTTAAGAAGAAAGCGGAGGTTCTCTAAAACGTGCAAATACCTGGAGGACATAGCATATGGATGATGGAGGCATGACAATGAATAATGTAGAATGCGACAGTTCTGAAGAAAATCATGTAAAGTGACCAAAGCGCTCATACCAGTGAATTACAAAATCCAAATAGTTTCAAAAATTCTTTATGTGAGCATCAAAAAACAAATTATGGTGGGTAAGAAAGGCATTGTTCAGGTGACTGCAACCATAAAACTTTTGTGAAGATGCAATTCATAGATACATTTGAAACTTGCAATAAAAAACGTTACAGAGAAGAAAATTGTCAGTACAGCCAGGCAATCAATAAAAACTGAAACAACAAAACCCCAGCCGAACGTGTATCACTGGTTTACTGCCACCCAACGCAAACCATATGCATTTGATGCAAAAATTATCAGTAAGCCTAGAGCAAGAACACAAATGAAGAGAAGTTAACCAATGAAACAAAGATTTTAATATTTCGAGGCCGAATAAGAGACGCAAGCGCTAAAGTGAGTAGCAAAGTAACCAAAGATTCAAAGCACCTAACAAATGCGTAAACATTTCAACGAACACGCCCAATGCTCGTACAACATAAACGCCACAAAAGGACGCTCTGTGCGATACAAACGAGAGACAGAAGCAGCTCTGTAAGACGGAATGAATTGGCGCGCTCTTCCCGCCCAAAGTACCCCTCTCACTTGAATCAGAAACTGTACAATAAAAACTCCCGGCTGAGATCGGTACAGTGTTCAAAACTATTGAACAGGCATAACATGCAGGGGAAAAAAAAAATGCCTTAAGCACTTTCCATACAGCAGCTCCAGGCTCAGAACCTGGCCATCTCATATCGCGTGCCGTGCGACCCGACGCCGCGGTCATCTAAATGTAGCTTCGCCGCTCCGAATGACCCTCGTCATGGCACAGTGTTGCCCTAGAATAAGCCGGTGCGGCTAAAAGCGGTGAGCTACGTCACAGTACTTGAACAGAGTATGTTCTTAAAAGCCTCGTGTCCAGTACTCATCTGCTCTAAAGTGCTCCACTAAATCTCACGCAACAGCGCTGCTCAAAGCCGTTTGTTTCAGGACAGAAATGCCGATCCCTATGCAGGACAACGAGATAAATATTGCGATGTTTTGCCTGAACCCACATTCCTTTCCGACATACTGGCATTGTCCATTGCCTTATAACGGGTTAAATCCGCAGTGACACTTTAGATTTCTGAGAAGTCCGTATTACAGATCGCGTAAATGCCATGATGTTAAAAACCGCACTTTTAGCACTAATACGCTTCAAAATACCACGGCCGCCCATAGACACTGCAAAAAAAGAAACGTGTTGGTTTATTTCGCTGTTTATCGAGATTTGCAACATTTATGCCTAACCGTCCAGTACATGACACAAGCCGTTTGTCTTCATCACGGTGCTAAACAGGCCACTGTAACCACTAACAACCCGCCTGAGCATGCCTGCCCAAGCATCCAAAGTTGTCCACGCCCTGCTGATTCATCTCGAGGACCCGGTCGTGCTCTAACTGCATCCTAGTGCAACGTTCCTACTCATGACCTCCTCCAAAACAAAAGCCACTCCAGGCAAGCATAACATCGCTGTCCCGGCCAAAGCGCCTTCGCCGCAGAAGTTGGGAATGCATCGCTGGTAACTACATAAATGTGTCCGATCTATGCAGCTACACTAAGTGAATGGTACAAGATCACCAACCTGCCAAGCAGTGGCGGCCAAAAGTGAGTGAACATCACTAAAAGAAGATCTACACATTTGTAATCGGCTAAGGTAGAGGAATACCAACAACGCCTGCCGTGAATGAGCAGGCGGAAATAACTGCACTGCAGGCCAGTGAAGTGAAATCCTGTTGCCTGTGTGCAAACTATTGTGCTTACCCATTAGGCAGACAAAACGCAAGACTGAAAGGGTGCGGGAATGCAGAGTTGCATATATGTCACTACATCACGAACAGCGCCTAGTAAACCCGGCAAAAAGGAGCCCTGCAGTAACCATGAAGCGGGAAAGGAATATGCAATAACAAGGAAGCACGAGAATGCGAACACAGAGGGTGAAACGAAACACAAAGACAACCGAAATAGGAGAATGGTTATAAAACCTACACAGAATCTTGCCGAATATACGACAAATTCGTTTGTCGTAACAATAGATTTTTCTGTAGTACTTTAGCATGTCTGTTGCACTGTGTTGCCTGTTGTCAAGTTCTGTAGTTCTGTCACTACGAGAAGCAAGAGCACAATACTACAGAAAATTTTGTTGTTACAAAAAGATGTCTGTTCGTACAAGTTCATGGCCAAAAATATTACAAAAGATCAGTGCAACGACAGAAAACCTCCTGCTGCGTTTTTAGACTGCGAACGAGAACAAACCCGGAGAGAGCGCAGTTACTATGAAGCGCCAAGACATACAGCACTACACTTCACCTTGCAAATTGTTTGCAGCGAAATGGAAGTTTTGGGCACAAGCAGATAGTTTCATGAGTGAGTTGTTCTCATAGGCTTGCGAGCCAACCTGGAAAGTTTGGAAGCCGTCGCTTTGCACTTGTAGCTTCCCCTTCACTGCGCACAACTTGTGAGGTGGAGTATAAACACTAAATGGAAGTCACGATGAAAAACGAAGTGCAGTATTGCATGCAAAGCACACATCAGCAAAGTGCAATGCAGAAAATCAGAAGCTAAAAAAATGTGGTATCAAAGTGGGTAACGATACTGTTTCCCGAATGTGTCCCTGCAATTACTTATTAAGTACACAAAGATAAATGAGCCTAACATAAACTTAATAAAAGGCCCTCACAAGACTCTTCAGTTTGTGGTTTGCACCAGTCAAATTACATACAAAACAAATGAAAACAAAAGGCAGAGACTGTGAGGAAAGAAAGGCCATAAGCAAAGATACATTTCAATAATTGGAAGAAATTACGGAGCCGTGTGAATAAAATGGGAACGCAAGTTCAGAAAAGTAGGCAACACTAAAGAACGAAGGAAATTCCCTACGAAAAAAACAGCGAAACAAACCTCAAGAAGCAGGTGACAATTTTCATAACTAATTACATAGGCAAGAGAAAGGGTAAGAATGAAAAAGACACACCATTCATCCTCGCTCTCTTTCTTGAACCTCGAACCGCCACTGACGAAAACGTACGCGAACCATACATGTAACATTACTGCCTTAGGTGCTTTAAACTTAGGAATCAAGTTTAACGAGTTTAAACTTCAAAGCAGCAACCTTCGTGCAGGTACTGAGGTAAAGGATTACTTCAGTTGGCGTGCCGACCTGCGTGTTTTCTTCAGCTTCCGTTCCCTAATATGGAATGACGACCCCTGGCATTATAAACAGACGGGCCTTTCCAGAAGAAGCTCTGGGCGCGTGCGGTCACGTCGAGTTTAGATCCAAGCCAATCCAAGAGGAGAACGTGAGTGCCTTAAGAGCTCAAGAAGAGTGCCAAAAACAGAATAAGACAAGCAAATAATAAAAATAAAATGAAAGCAGAGAAAAGGACGGGTGAAGTGGCAAAGCCTGAACGTCTGGGGAAGATCAGTGCAGAATTTAGGGTCAATTTCCTAGAGTGCTTCGCAGATAGAAGCAAAGAAATTCAAAAGGACGCCAAGAACTGCACAGCCCTGAGCATGACCTTGACATTCTATTTCCTATTTAATATAACACGAGAATAAAAACGAAGTATAGGCAAAGATGAGCGGGAAATATGGCTTTAATCTACTCGCCCCCGAATGGACGCTATTAATCATGAGCTTATAAAGAGGTCACAGCGGAGGGAGGACAAACTGACAGGCCACCCAGAGCCTTATGATCCTGTTTCATATATATATATATATATATATAAACCTAGCGAAGAATGCTACCCTTTTCTTCAATTTTTTTTTTCTGCTCAGCTCAAGAAAAAAAGCGGAGAAAGAACACCTCAATTTCCTGGAGATGAAGAAAATCCCCAAAGCCTGACTTTGACGGGCCTTGAAAAAGAATGAAGACTTGCCCATTCTTAGAGAGCAATCAATCCTGCGCTACCTTCAAGAAGAACAGTTTAAGAAAATGAAATACTCAGGTTTAAAATATTTGAAAGACCATACAAGGAAGCTTGAAAGTCATTTTTCTTGAGCTGGAAGTGCTGTAGCGAAGTCATTACCTTGAAGAACTAACATTTCTCAAAATATGATTAGCTGGAAACGAAAACAAAGAAAGCTTGGCAAATTGCTGTGCCAACAGAAACAAAAAATTTAAATACAGAAGAGGTCACATGGAGTGCTCAAGACTTTGCTGAATGGTGTGGTCTGACGTGAGGTGCTCAAGTGTGAAAGAGCCACAGAACAGCCCACACCACTGCACTAATGGTTCAAACAAAGCATATTATATTCAACATTAAAAAAATACCAGGAGCTGAATCAGGCAAGCTCTTTTATACAACTATACTCAATTTCGTGCACACCTAGCCAATTTCTTAACTCATTTAAAGGGTTATGATACAGAAAAAACAGTACAAATGCAGAACATAAGCTCCTTTCAGTCACAGCAAATGAAACAAAACATATAAACACATTAATATGAAGCAATGCCAAACCTCAAAATTAGGAAATTAATGAAAAAATAAAAACACAAAATCAGAATGCATGCCTTTGAAATCACAAAGTTTGCTATTTGCAGGCTTTATTATTGAGGAAAACAGGTTTCCATTAGTTTTAGCGTTTGAGAGAATTTGCACCCAGAATCCCTAAGGCTACTAATGCAAACAGTATTATGTTCAGTTCTTAGACATAACGCCAGAAGCAGCCTTGAAGTCCATTGTTTATGAAACTTAGGTATACTGAGGGCCAATGTTTCAATGTGTGTAACATTGACACTGAAACACACAACGGCATTACATAACAAGTGCCCAAACCTTTTCTGATTTCTCCTCAGCGGGTAAGCAGTGCATAACAGGAAAGACGTCCTGCCGTGCTGTAGACAGGAGCAAATAGGACTGCATCATGAGCCAAATTTATGTTTAAAAGTTAGCAAATCCAGCCCGGCTACTGTGCAAAAGAAGTTTCCGAAACCGCACATGAAAAAAGCTCGACCGGACAGTGCAGGGTGTGTAAAAAGTGCAAAGTTTGCATTTCATCTCGCAGACACTTGGAACAGGACTTCTTCTCAATGCACCATCTCTCCTATCACATGAAGTCACACAGACTCCTAAAACTCTGCCAAAAGAACAAACAAAACGAACAAAAATAAACAAACAATAGCAATTACCTCATGCTATAAGATGTTTAAAACCGCAAGAGCATGTGTTTGCATGTGTGAGCAGCTCCCATGTTTCACATGCTTATGACAACTTTGCACAACCAGGCACACTCACACCAACCAGCTTAGTGACAAAAGAAAAGCCAAGCCAAAGTCCTCGCTGCTGGACGATGGAACATTCACATGTTTTTGTTTTCTTCTCCGCAATGCCTGCGGTGGTGCGTTCGCCGAAGGGAAGAGCACACGGTGATCTCTGCATGAAGCACGCTTTTTGTCCGTGCGGTGGTGGGTTTTGTCGGTGTGTGTATGTGTAGGAATATAAAACCGTGAGTGCAGCTGTGTTTTAGTGTCAGTGAAAAAGAAAACAAATACAGGGAAAAAAATTGCGGCCGATCGGAGCGCCGCTCAACTTTTGATGAGCTTGGCCGCCCGTTCTTGCGCGCCCTTGACGCGGACCACGTTGGAGGCTCCCTGTTCGCGCGAAACAGAGTTGGAAGAAAAAACAAAAGGGAGAGAACGGAAAAAGCAAACATAAGCAAACGAAATGTGAAGGAAAACATGCAAAACAAAAACTCGAAACGCAAGAAGTCAACTAGAGCCTCCTTGTACACAAAGGTGCCCCCAGCGACACCTCGCGCAGAAAAAAGAACAAAATCGCTATGCGGGAAGACTAAGATCTCGGGTGCCATAAGCTCCATGACGTCAGTTGCAATGACGTCGTAAGCTGCGTGACATCACGTCACAAGCGGCCGGGAACCAATAACTATAATACTTGTTTGGTGAAACTAATTGCCTGGTTCCAGTCCACACAGAAAACGATATATGCCTCATAAAACATAACAAAGAAAGAAACCTGGAATCCAAATCGGAGCCTTTAAATCCACCTCACAGCTTGCCGGCAGCGGAGTCGGGACCTACGAGCGCAAAGCAATGCCTTCCAGTATATAGTTAGGCTTTCCTGAATGCAAATGAACTGACTTGTATGGCATTCGCAGCATTTTAATCAAATGCCCACTTTAACTTGACCCTTAATTAAAGCTCACTCTTAAAATTGTTAAAATCTGACCGCACGCCACAGTCTGCGTCCAAAACATCCAGTTCAATATGCAAAGGAGGTCTGCCGGGGGCACCTGGTGTGAAAGTTCTGGCACCTAATGCACCAAGTCGGCCTTTAAAAGGAAGGTCAACTAAGTAGCTTCCACAAAGGCAAAGTGGAAGCGCGCTAATTCCGCAACACGTTCCTATTCGTGTGACACACTCGTACACTAGAAGAGAGCAGCTAGAATAGGTTTTCAAAGCAGCATTCACTGCCTGCGTTCAGTTTCATAGGCACTGTCCATACAACAGCAGCAGGCTGCAGTAGAAGAGCTATACAGCAAAATGAAAGCAAATGAGACAATTGCTGTAAACCAATATTGCTGTTAGTTCTGTCATGTAAAACCCCTTCATGGGGCCTTTGAGGCAGGAATAAATAGAAAAAAATAAACTATTGGTATTGCTTCAAGTAATTCAACTACAATGGAAATTATTAACACTATACAACCGCTACTACAATAACTATCACTACGACAACTACTACGACTACTAAAACAACTACGAACACTTGTACAAGTACAAGCACTACTAATTTGTCGGCTTCTACCGAACAGTTTACGTTCTAGTAGGAACTCAGGCACGCACTACAAGCCGGTGGTTAAAATCGCCGTGTTTGGCGATAACCACACGACACGACACTACAAGGCTGAGGCAGGCACTGCTATCTAAATGCAGGCCTGGAAGCATGCTGAGGCAGTGTGCAGCTAGGCTAGCGTTCGAGAGCTTGGCGCTGCTCTCTACCAAGGCACGATGCTAGGGCAGTTACAGTGTGGCTACTTTCAATGCTCGGCAAAGTCCGTTCTTCTGAATGAAAGGAGTAACTGAAGACAGTAGGCAGGAAAATAAAAAAAAACGGGAAACGCTGGGCATGCACAGAAAAATAAAAGAAAACAATCTAAAACAAAAGGTCGTAATGAAGTCCAGTACATGATAAGAATAACAGCTTGGAAAAAGTGGAGAGAATGTGGGCGGCGAAGAAAATGAGAACTAAAGGATCTGACCGACGTACTTTAGGCGGAAAAAAAAAGTAAAAGTAATTGTTTACAGCGGCTGAGAGCGTGGACTTTATCGTCGAATTGACAGGGGTCCTTACAAATACAATTATTTGATATTTCCAGTTTTTTTTTTCCAGGAGCCGATAAACGAACAAGTGCATTCCTGTTGACACTGTCATGGCCGCTTACGCACGGGTGTCGACTGTTCGTAGAGTACTACATCGTTTTCACAGTACGGTCAGGTTGGGTGGGCATACATCACGCCAAATACCGGAATGGCTAGTAAAACATTTAGTGAAGCTGACGAAAACAAACAAAACAAAAAAAGGCCACTAAACCGACACTAATGACGCGCGGGAGCTCCCACAAATTCCCTGCTATTTCGAGGCACCCAGCAGGACAGGAGGGTGGGGGGGGCTCTCCACAAGCACCGGATTCCGTGCAAGTATACGAGATGCCGCTGAAAATTTTAATAAGAATTCCTTCTGTCTTTTCCTGCCGTTTCATCACCAGCGCAGGTATGAGTAGTACTATGGTAGTACGGTTCAGCTATCGATGTCCAATGATCACACACACACAAAAAAAAATATCCGTGTCTATGCGTGGAATTTGGAAAAAAAAAAAGAAGACGCGGTTGTGTTCTCATCGTTAAAGAAATGAAAACAGAAAAAAGGTGGACAGTGCTGAACGATGCACAGTGTTGAATTGCTTTTGTGCATAGTGTATGGAGCGAGCAGTGTTGGTGCCACGCTGGTGTCTGATACACCCCAACCCCACCAGTAAAACGGACACAACGGAATCGGTTGCACCGACGCACCCCCAGAAAACCGAAAGCCCCGATATGGAGCTGTAGAACACCACGTGCAATCCCCCCCCCCAAACACACACACAAAAAAACAAGAACAAGACTCTTCAGCAGTCTTAAGTATGCGCCCTTAAAAAAAATTTTAGTCTGTAGACTGTCCATAGACATCTGTCTATAAAGTCTATAGAATCATTGTAGACAAATCATAGAGAATAGTATAGAGCCAATACAAATGCTAGAGAGTCTACAGACTATCTATAGATTTATGCCCACACACTTTTAGTGGACTACTGTCTATAGATTATGAATAGATACAAAGAAATTTATAAGAAGGCAATAGAGTCTATAAGGTCTATAGAGTCTCTATAGACCATTTTTATAAATGGGAGCTCCAAAACAGCGGGCACAAAATACAAGACGAAGTGCCCTTAAAGATTCTGCAAGAGCATAACAGAAGAAACGCAGAAGAAACACCGAGTCTCCGCCTGCCCGGATATAATTTACAACCAATCTGCGAGTTCGAAAACTCACCACAATATTCCAAACCCACGACCCTTCCCCCCCCCCCTTTTTTTTTGGACCTACGCTTAACTTTGTCACGAGTGGACGGATAAATTTTTTTTTGCCACACAAATCCACTCCCTAAAACGGAAGCTAACCACTTCACAATTGTTCTTGCGTTTAATCTTGCGACAGACGCGAGATCGCCGTCTTCAAAATTATCACAGCTCAAATAGCAGAGCTCCATTGACGCCGACAGTTGTAGTTTGAACAGAAGAAGCCAAGGTAACTAAAAAGAAAAAAAAGCCACAAATGCAAGCGTACACGTCATGAAACTACAGCGCCCCCCCCCCCCCCCCCCCCAAAAAAAAAAAAAATACCGGAACACAAGGAGTATGAAACAAATGCCAAAAGAAGCGGCTTAAATAAAAAAAAAAGTCGAGCTGTCCCACAAAAACCCGGTAAAACAAGCGGCCAGCAAGATATCGGCTGACTAGCGGAAAGCGAGCAGACAGCGCTTTGGGGGATTCTAACTGAATTGAAAGAAGAAAAAAATACGCGTGACAAAAAAAAAATTCTCCTAAACAATCTGTTTGCCTGGCTGGACTATACGATTGCGAAAGCCCCCGGGGAACCGTCCTCGCGTCGCGAGAGGTAGCGGTGTTTACGCCATCCGACTACCGGGTTTCCTTCACCCGAGTCCTGTGTACAGCAACCAAAGTAAACAAGGTACAAGACGGAAAAAAAAAAGAATGAACGAAGCTCGCTTCGTCCGTCAGCGGAGTAAACAAACCCCGCTATCGTTATAGACCGTCCATTAACCATCTATAGACTGTCTATGAACTTCTTATATATTATATTGCGTTCCTATAGATATTTCCTTTTGTCTATCCATAGTCTATACACTGTCCATAGACAAAACTCTACTAAAAGAGTACGGGCATAAACCAATAGATTGTATATGGACTGTATAGAGTTTGCATTGCTTAAAACTAGTCTAGAGAATTTGTCCATCAAGTCTAAAAAGTTTATAGACCAATGCCTATGAACAGTCTATAGATCGTCCAAATAAATTTTTCAGCGATTCCGACGCGAACGCCACCAGCGGAAGGCGGCAAAGGAGAGAACAATATTGTCTACAGGCTAAACGTTTACTGCTGCCACTGAAGGTTTCAATGTTAGTCACACCGAGATAGCACAAAATGAGAAAACGGCTTAGGAAAGCTTCGAAGACTGCCTCGTTGTGTGCCGAACGGGACGCTATGTACGAGTATAAGCGCGAGGCTGTAAACGTAAACAGGAAACTGCTCAATAAAGCTCGACGCAAATTCAGTAACAAGCGGAAAAACAAGCTGACGCCTTAAAGTCTAGCGAGCAGCGAACACTTTTAAGTGATGAGGGTACACACAGGACAGTTCGAAGTTTAATCGAAAGAGTAAGAGCGGAAGTCAATGGGATTGAAACAGATGTACGCGATAAAGTTCGGCAGAAAAACCAAAGAGCGCATGCGCACGAAGTGATGACGTCAGGCAAGCAATAAACTGCGCCATGACCGAAGAAGTACGAGCGGAAAAAAGCAGCGGAAAAGTACGCTTTTAACGGGGAGATATACGTCACCGTCATCCGTACAGCTTCTGGTGGTGGGGAAGAGAGTTTGGAGAACAGTGAACATGCAGCATGCGGAAGGATGAAGCAGAGTATATTTGAAGAAATACGAAAGGACACAGAACATGCAAGAAACACTTACGATGACGCAACACATCAGTGCGGAAATCGCTAGGCGTTTTTGATGACGTCCGATGCCGACGGGCCCTCTTGCAAGCGGAAGCCCACACCTCAGGCTGAACTGAAGGCGACTTAAGTATAGATCCTGTAGTGTACTACTTTTAGCCCCTCTAAAACACCCCGGAAGCAAAGCAGCAACGGTCAATAAACAACCCGTCATTTAAGCGTGACAGCATAGCTCCAAAGCGCCGCAGGCGACCGCTAGGGTCGATAATACGCGTAGCAGACGACAGCCGAAGGCAATATCGTCTGCGCTCATAAAACCTGTCACTGCGACGCCGGTCATCCGTTCCCCCCAAATTCAAGACGTCAGCACGTCAAGACGTTCAATACCATTTCGAAGCTTCGTCTCTCTGAAATCTATTTTTAACGCGTCGCCCAAGCCCGAATCAACGTCGTTCGTAATACGCAGACATTGGCGCGTCGCTACCGGGAAAAGCATAGGACTGCGGAAAACAAGACAGGAGATGTTTAGAGCCGCGCTTACACCCCATAAAGAAGGTACTAACTTCAAAATATTAGCGAGCCGGCGCAGAATGTGAAGCATTTAATTTGCACGACGCGAACAAAAATATATATATAAAAAAAATCGCCTTCGTTGACTAACTGCTACGAACAGCGCTACCGCGTCCTAAGGCTACTACTGCCTTCCTGCAGTTTCGGAGGTAAATGAAGGCTACTACTGCCTTCCTGCAGTTTCGGAGGTAAATGAAGGCTACTACTGCCTTCCTGCAGTTTCGGAGGTAAAATGAACAGCGCACCAAAACTTACGCCGAAAAAAACAACAATAAATCTGTTTGAAAACCAAAGCTCAATCAAAAACCGCATTGAATCTAATCAGAAAACAAAAGAAAAGAAAACAACCCACAAGGCGTCTAGACGCTGGAGACCCATTAAAAAGCAGTAAAAAAAAAGGGGGGGGGGGGGGGGGGGGGGAGATGACTGAGCTTCCAAGCAGCGAGAGGCGAAATGTCAAGGCTGAGACCAACTCACTGCAAACGTAAAAACAAAAAAGAGAACAAGGCTGCCCTAGTGACCACCGAAGGGACAACTCAGGCCTGAAATGCGTTTCTTCAAAGCCGGGAGTTTCACCCAGCGATCAAAGGCAATGCGCAACGCTTTGGTCAAAGGACGCTTCAGAACCGAGGTCATTTATTTCCCCCTTTATCCGGTTTTTCGAGCTTCACTCTTTTCTGTCCCTCTAGCGGGACAACCTTCAACTTTCTTCTCTGCTCAAAGCAACTGCATATGCGCGGCCGAGCGCTACACCAAAAGTAGCCTTCAAAGCAGTGGGCTCAAAGATCTTTGCCACCAACGGCCCTTGCGCATTTCGCGTTATTTTCAGCTCCCCTTAGGGAGCTTGATTCCTTCGTGCAGTCCGACTATTCTTGCTGAAGCGTCCCGAGCTTATTCCATTTTCTCGCGCTAAGCCGGACTTTGCATCGACTTGGGAACCTCGAGAGCACAACGTTGCCTGACGCCGCAAAGAGGAAGCCGAATAAAGAGCCTCCGCAAGATAAAATCGGAACGGAACATAAGATTGCATCTACTTTTTCTGCCCGGCGCAAAAGGGCCGCTAAGACGATAACCCGCGGCATTAGCAGCTTCAGCCGAAAGACAGAAGAAAAACGGATGAAAATAAAAAAAGGAGGGGGGGGGGGGGGGGGGGGGGGGGGGGGGGGCGAAAACGAGATTTCCGAATGCCGATTCCGAGTCGCAGACTTTCGAAACGAGGTTTCTGAACGCTGCTGCTCTAGTCCTGACTTCAGCAATAAATGCAACCAGTCGAACGAGTCTTTTTTCTCTATTTCACCTTTCTGTGGCTGCACATAATCCTTTCTTTTTAGGTTCGGAAAGCGAACAAAAGCGCCAAATGCAGACCGCCACCTAACGGTGAATTGAATTCCTTCTAAGCCAGTCTGAAGTGTATAATGCAGATAAAAGCAAAATCTTCAACCAGCGAAGGTGCTCTGTTTTATTCAAGTAGCAATAACACTGTGTCATTGCAATCAGAAGGCACATTGAGCTCGCGAGCTTACAGTTACCGTCTAAAGAAGGACACACACGAGACACTTAAGTCACAGAACTTGCGCCTGCAATGACACGAAAAGTTAGGCTACAAATGAATTTCGGTTGCCTGTTCAAGCGCGACCCTCCACTTTATATTATCTACCTGTACACGTCAGACAGCAAGAGCAATTCTCGTGAAAGGCGCAGCTTTATAGAATGAGAGAAAAAAAAACTGCAAAGACAGCCCAACCAGCTTCAGAAACAAGGAGAAATTAATTTCGACAGGTCTAAAACGAGAACGCTAAGCACGAGGAAGGCTATCATATGACGCACACTTCAACCACAAATACTCTATTCATCCGCGGCTGCACAGATGTCACTTAAGTGCACAGGTTAGGTTAGGTTAGGTTAGGTTAGGTTAGGGTATCACTATCTACAACACCCGAGTATTTTGAAAGAAATTAAGCAAGAAATAAAAATAAAACGTGTCACTTCTCAAAAGAGTGGCTACCCTGCAGGAACTTTCTATCGTACTCATTTTCACCCGTCTAAAAGAGCCATCAGTACACTGGCGGCGAAAAAAAGAAGAAACGCATTCCGCACTCGAATTCATGGCCCGACTCCGGAAAAGTAGAAAGCTCGGGCTACAAGGTTAACAAATATGACAGTCGTGCACGAGCAAGTGACAAGGAACGTCATCAATAGAAACACACAGGTCAAGGGAGTTAAAACTTAGAAGAACACCACTAACCTAAAACTTGACTGTGAGTGATAGAGAATTATAGCTAAGCGGCAGACCCGTATTTGGGAAAGTACGCCTAGCACGGGCTCGGCGCGCGCCAGGTCAGCCACTGCGCATGCGCTGATGACGTCAGCGAAGAGTCCGCGCATGCGCGATGGCTCCAGCCCGTAATAGGCATACACAGCCGCCACACTATGAGTCTCTAATGTAAAAAAAATGAAAAGCAAACAGAAAGACAGACGACCCACGTGACAGGCGAGTGAGGTGAAACGAGAGTCACGAGTGAGTAAGTGGGGATAGAGAAAGAGTTAGTGTGTGAGAAAGAGTGGACGAGTGTGGGTGAGTGAGTGAGTAGGGAGAACTTGTGAGTGTGTCGAGCTCGAGCAGACGACATCGGCGAGGAGGAAGTGAAGAAGGAGGCGCACTGGTGCAGACGACGACCACGGCACACGTCCGGCTTGACGCCAGCGCCACCAGAAGGTAGAGCGGAGAAATACACACGGGACGGATAGAGAGAGAGTAGAAGGTAGGGGAAGAAAGAAGGAAAAGGACGGGAAAGAGAGAGAAAGAAGGGGGAAAGCGAAACACAGCACCACACACGAAACAAACACAACACCACCACCACCAGTTGCAGTAGCAGACATCACCGGCTACATCACGACCACGGTCATCACCACCACCACCGACTGACGAGCAGGTTTAGAGAGCAACATTTCCAACAAGGCCAACACGCTCCTCCGTCAAAAAAAAAAAAAGATGAAAAAATCTGCACATGAAACGCGTACACTATTCAATCATGCTACTATGTTTAGACTAAGACTACAGCTAAGACCACAGACTACAAATCCGTCCGGCGCAATGAACTGAGGCACACAGCCATACGTGGCTTAAAGAAAGCTCAAAACTTTGTCAGACGGATTACTAATGCCGCGGTTCGATCTTGGATAAGCAGTCAGAACGGGAAGCTTATGGGAAGCCATGGCCTCTGGAAAGACTTTTGTAAGAATGCCGTACGCAAAACAACGACGAAAAGGACGGGGAAGGATGGGTTTAAGTGGTCGAAGGTAAACTCTGGCATTCTCGATAGCGAAGTAAACTCGCGAAAGCGTCAGTAAAAGCGCGCATAGCTTTCCAAACACAAAACGCAGGAACGCTACTGCGCATAATTAGAAAAGAATCGAGACAGGAAACCGTAACGCAAGAAGGTCGAAGAGGCCGTGTTGAACACATATTACAACCATAACGTTGCCGAAGCTTGGATAAGTGCTCCGTGTATTTGTTTTAAACAAGCATCGGGCCCAGACGACTGTGAAATACTTAAAAAAAAAAAAAACTATTTTTCAATCTCCCGTTTTCGCGTCGCATTTAATTGTTTTCTAGGAAAGACACAGACAAATGCCAATAGCGGTCAAAAGAGAAGCTAGTTCCCGCAAAGGCGAGCATGTATTTAAAGGGCTATTACCTTCAGCTCGCAGTAAAAACGTGCAGCACATGGGATAAGCCTGGTCCCATCAGAACAGCTACGTCCGCTGTTGAAGAAAGGCCTTTTTAACCGACTTCCGACGGGAGAGCCCTTCTCCGGCCAGTGGATGTAGTCGCGCTAGTGATTACGACTAGAAAAAAACTGTCCCTTCATATAGCGAGAATACAGTGTTTCTTAAGGCGGAGAACCGTACTCTGGTAACACAAGCCATCGCTCTCTAAGCGAGCGGAACATGAAAGCTCAGCCTTTTTCGGCACAGAAAATGCAAAGCACGAATGCTCGAAATAAGAAGGGTACAATAAACAAAAACCTGCCGACCCATAAAGTAGGCGAAAAAATTAGCTCTCAAGCTATGGCAGGCCTTACTTCACGTATTGCTATAGACTTGTGGCTCTTTACATGAAGGAGGAGAGTGACTGCTTCGGCTCTAACAGAGAATGAATGACGCCGAGTACACAGAAAACGAAACCCAGTACGACCGCCTACCCCAAAGAAGGCACGCCGCGGAAAACAGCGGGAAAGTTGTCGCGCCGCGCCGAAAGCCGGGGCTCGGTTTTTTACGGCCATATATCCGCCGGCACCGCAAACAACGCCCGACGCGTGACTGACAGACAGCCGGATGTGGCAAGGGAGCCTATTGTAGGATACGCGTCAAAGGGAGAGTACGGCGCGGTTTGCTGCAGAGTACGTGTAAAGGGAGAGTACGGCACGGTTTGCTGTAGGGTACGTGTAAAGGCGGAGTGCAGCGCGGTCCAACGTTTTTAGATCGTTGGCGCGGTCTGCTACAGGGCCCGTGTGAAAGCAGAGTACGGCGCGGTCTGTTGGAGAATACGTGTAACGGCAGAGTGCGGCGCGGCATGGAGGAAGGAAAACTAAGGAGAGGCCCTTCGTATTCCCAATGCATTGGCAAGAATGTGGCGGAAGTGACGTCAAAATTTAGGCTTAAAAAGTCGGGCCATTAGCAACGTTGTCGTTGTTGCTAAGAAAACTCGGGCCACTAGCGTACGGCGTCGATAGCGTCGTTGTTGCTAGGGGCCCGAGTGTTTCTCGGTGGCGGTGGACGGGCTTTCGGCACGGTGTGTTCGGCCTTGCGTGTTAAAGTCTACATGCCTGGCGTCGTGACGTTACGCACGCATCTAAGATTGCTTTTAAATGCAGCAAATAACCGCTCATTTCATATTTTGTTCGTCAAACTTGGTGTCGTTACGCGGAGCGATCGATGGATTGAAATGAATCTCGCGAATAGGTGGCACTCCGGAACCGCGCTTCGACACGCGAAGAAGCGTTGATTGTGTTGATCAGCGAACTTTCGCACCTCACAAAGCAGCACAGAAACATGAAGCCGCTCTCGGCGATGCTGAGCTCGCGTTTCGAAGGCCACACGGCGGGTGTACGGTAGCCCGATGAGGATGGTGAGCTGAGCTATAAGCGGCGCGTAATGTCGTCTTTCTTCGCCTGGCGTCGGAAAAGGTTCACCGCACCTGTGCGCCGGTCTGTGTCTAGGTGCGTGTTTGCGGGGAGGGAGGTGTAGGAGTGTAGCGGCGAGCGGCGCGGTTTTTTTTATACCTTTCTTTTACGAAGCGCTTGCGAGCCGCGCGCGTTACCCGCCCCGTAGCTCGGTGGAGAAAGAAGATAGTGAGGAGAGCCGAGCCAACTTCCGGTTGCGGGGCGGCTTCACAAAAAGTGACATCAGGGCCTCTCCTTAATTCTTTCCTTCCTCCATGCGTCAGGGCCTCTCCTTAGTTCTTTCCTTCCTCCATGGCGGCGCGGTCTGTTTTAGGGTACGTGTAAAGGCAGAGTGCAGCGCGGTCTACTGCAGGGTCCGTGTAAAAGCAGAGTACGGCGCGGTCTGTTGTGCGGTACGTCTAAAGGCAGAGCAAGGTGCGAAGCCTTGGAGGAAGGAAAATTCCGCGCATGGAGGAAAAAAAAAACTGAGGAGGGAGCGTCCGGCGATAACCTTGAAGCCTTGTCTTAACAAGTAAAGATATAGCAAAAAAAAAAGAGTGTGTCCCCCCCCCCCCCCCCCCCCCCGTGATCGCACCACGTGATAGCGTGCGGTAAAGTCTAGCACCGCTGCGTGCGCGCATGCGCCGATTAGCGCGGCAGACTAACTGTAGATCAACTTCCTTGCTGTAGACGCCCGCGCAGCTGGTCGCGCATACGCGCGCACTAAAACATACCGAAATCAAAACATAAAGGACCGGCTCGGAGAACGAAAAACTGAGGGAGAAAACGACTTCAAAACACTCGGCTTGCGAACGCTGGCCACGTGACGTCATGCTCCCTCAGTTTTTTTTCCTCCATGGCAAAGCGTTCCAGAGTACGTCTAAAGGTAGAGCACGGCGCGGTCTGTTGTTGGGTAAGTCTAAAAACAGCGCGGCGCGCTCTGTGAGCAACTTTAAAACGCGTTTGTCGGCCGCACTATAGCAATGCATTAGCTCTCCGAGGTTCTTCCTTACTTCCCTATTCATCGTCAGTGCTCACGAAAAAAAAAATATCTCTGCCTATGCAAAAGCCAAAATGGCTGCGTCTTCAGCACGCGGGGTTTAAAAGCTCAGACTTTATAGGTCATTCGGAAGCTGCATCTATGGAGAGAACATATTGGGAGAATATCAAGGGACACAAGTGAAGACGGCTACACTTATTACAAGTTGCCATTTAGCCTGAATTGCGTCAAATAGCACGCATGAAATGCCCGGATAGCCCCGAAACAACGTACAGAAATTCTTCAACCTCCTCACTCGCTGCTCGCTTATCCTAAAGCTCAGTCGGCAGTTAACCGTACGTCCAGACGAAGAAAAACGGCGGACTGACCACAAAATAATCCCAACTGGAATTATTAACTGCTGGCACTGATCGGTCACGACTCGGAATAAATTATGTTCCCGCGAACGCTGACCTAAACCGAAACGAAATCCCAGCGCATTAATCCTGTCTTTTCGAGCTGCCCAGACGGGAATCATTTTTATTTTCTCCCCTATTCAAGCTCCACCGCAGTATTAGTCCTTTCTTCGGGTGTGCCGACCTCGTGACACATGCAAATCCGATAATACTACCTCGGACAAAAAACTCGAAAAAGCGCTCCGGCGTAGGCGACCCATTCTCGTTCCATTCCCTGCGCGAAAGTCGCTGGCCTCAAAGCGAATTTCTCTGTTTTGCTGGCGACGCGAATCCCTGAGCCCTCTTACCGCTGCTGACTCAATTATGCTGCAAGCGGAGCGGACCCGCCATTCCTAAACTATGCGAGTACAAGCCCGCCGACATCGAAGCAGCTCGGACGGGCAACGGATAAGCCGTTCAGTCGCTTTTTTTTTTCAGATGTTCTTTTTGAACTATGTTCTATTAAGGCACAGGCACGTGTAAAACTGTATTTACATTGCGTCTATAGGCTTTCTATAAGCCTTTTCCTTTAAGCGAAAAATGAACCCTCTTGTCCCCCTCAGAAAAAAAAATGAAGCAATGAACAGCGTTCACATTAAAAAGAAAAGCTAACTAGGCATTAAACTGGGCACATAGCTGGACATGACAGACGCTGATGATAACCTCGTACAACGAAGAACTAGTCATGTTCCGGATGACTGAATAATTTTGTACTAACCGCTCCTTCTGACAATTCAGTTACCTCGGAGGCTTCCTCGTCTTCAAGAAAGAATATCTCTCCTACCGCCCGGAACAAAAACCACGACACACCCTGTAGCCTAACTGGAATGAAGTTAGAAAAAAAAAACCCACAACCCTGCCCACGTAGCGAGCAAAATTACCGCCATCTTTGAGGGAACACGGCCGTCTCTCAGGCCTAACGCAAAACACACAGGCGCATCATCGCCGCCCGCTCATTGCCTCCTAAAGCCGTTTAAACAAATTAACTCCACGCGCCAACGCACGCGCGATGCTTCCAGTAATGCGGGCGAGCTATATCGACAACGAAATTTTCAAACCTCGCTCTGCGAAGCGTAGCTCCCTAGGGCCACATCTTCAGAAGACCACGCGGACGAAAGGCGTCGCGTCGTTTTTCTGAATAAATTAGGCCTCGTTAGGCGCGCGCGCGAGCGCTCCAATTGCGATCCTTCCTAGGCTTCCTCCTCCTCGGAGAAGGCCTTCTAGCCACTCGCCAGAATTGGTCCTCCGCAGGCGGGCGCGATGCAACAGTGGCTCGGGGAGAAATGGAAATCGGTCGCCTTCTGCGGGGTGAAATATTTACGAATTAAGACGCGGCGCGGTAGGTGGCGTTCTTTCGCAAGCTCTGTAACGAGCGGTCGTTAAGGCGGCGACCGAAGGAGGGCGGGGCGGCTGCATCGTTAAAATCTTTATAACTAGAGACAGGTGGCACACATCCGCCTCCCAGTAACTCTGGTTAGAGATTTTTGAATGCCTTCCTAAAGAAACTAAGAAACGCAGGGACGCTCGGTATGCGGGGGTATGAAGTTGTGCTTTTTGCGATTTGAGCCGCCATTCTGGGGTTCCTTTCAGTTTGGTTTAAACCTAGTTTTAAAGTACAGAGCCTTGCGGGAGAGAAAGAGCTCGATAAAGTGGTCAAAAATTGAACTCGGAAGGGCAGACTTATTGGGCAACGTTTTAAAACCTGCCTCGCCCTCGTCCTCGCTGTTAAACATGTATCAGAATCTTAAATATTCTATAGGGCGTTTTGTAAAAGCGCGTTTAGTTGCGGAGACTCTCTCTTTCGCGGTAAAAAAAAATACTTCAGTTGATAGGGTGTGCCCTATGCGTTGCGCAAATGCACCCAGGCGGTTCGGGTAAGCTTGGTCACCACTGCCAGCAAAAACAAACAAAAAAAAAATTCTGCAGTCGGTAATGCTAAGGACATTAATAGAAAGCGTATGACAGAACAAAAGTCGCATACACGTGGAAAAGACGCAGTGAAATGCTGGCACGAAGTTGTACCACCACGTGATTTAGGGACAGACACGAATTCTCAAGCGATTCGGACCCGCAGTGTTTTTTTTTTTAAATCTATTACGCTAGGTTAGCGAGCCTCAAATACACCGAGTCTATGAGCTAAAGAAATCAAGGACCGTCAAATGAAAGCAACACACACTGCTCTGAGGAGAAACAACCTCAGCAGTGGAATGGTAAGAAAGGCAAAAAAAAAATTCAAAACAAAATTGATTTCTCTCCTACTTTCTAAGGTGGCAGATGACTCTTTCGAAGGTCGGGTAAAAGGAGACGAACACACACGTTGCGTTAATAAGGCACAACTCAGCTCTTGAACACTACCTTCTGTATTAGCTGCGACAAGCACCCAACGCCCTATGGTGAGAATATCTAACTCGAAGAATATCTAACTAATTTATCACTTATACGATTTCTTATAGACGAGGCAAGACGAAGCGTAAGACTGGTGCCCCATTTATGGTCAATGAACGCACTCAAAAAGGCAGTAACAACGACGAATTAAGTTCGAAGTGAGGGTACCTGCTTCGAAGGGCGCCGCCACGTCTGTCGTCGCGGAAAAGCAACTTCCTAGGAACTCGACGTCCTATTGGCCGACGGGAATCGACGGGAATTTTTCCGGCGGCAGAAATCGGCTCCAGACCGCTCTGCTTTCCGCTTGGTATTTCAGCGGAATCTCCGCCGCGGCTGCGGATTCCACTCGCTCTTGCCGCCGAATGCCCAAGTGTGAACGCGCCATTGAGACTAGCGTGGAAACTACCAAAAGCGTTTCTTCGAGGCTCGCCTCGGGAACGTTGTATTTTTACGGGTATATCCTCGCTTCTTTTAAGCCTTAGCCATGCGAAATACGGAGCGAGCACTGCTCGGTATTCCTGCGACTCTCCATAACGAATAAACGACACAGCACTGCCTCTTTTTCCCTCTGTGGTAATTTCGAGGAACTCTACGGATTAGCGCGTCAGCAGGTGCTCGTGAGAAGACGAAGCAGTGTGGAGTGATGTGCGTGGCATGTGTCTGTGTGCGCACGTGTGTGAGCGACGGCTGCGCTCAGTATCGGCATCAACGGTTCGCGAAGCACTGCCCGAGAACAACCTTAAAGGCGGGCGGCTAGCCTAATCAGTTTCGCCTCGAGACAAATACGAAAAAGTAAGAGGAAGCGAAGCACGACAAAGGAGACTGAAAACGAAGCTGGAGTCCTAGGGCACACATCAGCCGCTTACCGCGGGCGCTGCTAGATAGCGCTAGCTGTACGCGAGCCACGCGGTCTCGTGTTCGCGTTTCTATCCGACCCAACAGAACATATCGCCACGCATGTGGTGAAACAGTTCCGAAGGGTTGTGGCGAGACTAAGTGCGCTGAAATTCTTTAGCACAAGATTACAGCCTTGTGGCCAACTCCGCATTCCATTTAAGTCGCTCATCTGTGACGAGAGAGTCTTTATGCCTCAAACTACTAACTGGGATAGTGGTACGGGAGCGGTCCCGCTTCCTAGACCTCAAGATAAGATCTGCTTCCAAGCGCCATCGCGCTTCGTTACTACTGTTTCCTGCATCGAAATACATAAACAAAAAAAGAAGGCGTTCAACGGGAAAAATAATTAAATGTAACCATATATGTCTTCGGGCCCTTCTAGAAAATTATGCTATGGGACTGGGCACTTTGGACACAAAGGTTGGTGTCCAAAGATGGAAATTTGATTCCCAAACTTGGTGGCCGATAGATTGGCGTCCGAAATTCCCGATCTGCCACGCTTCTTCTCGGGCACGAAGTCAATCTCCAAATGCAAACCTTCGCAGTGCCCCCGAAGTTAAGGCCCTCGTACGTCGCCACAGCACATCAAGGATCCTAATCTGAACACAAGTTCTGGTGCCCTTCAGGGTTGACTCTGTTCAAATTTCGAATTCGTGTCCAAGCAGACCCACTGCAGACCGGGCACTTTCTACACCAAGCTTGTCGGTCCAGAACAGTTACGGGCTTGCGCGCTTTTTGGCGACAGAATTTCATTTTTAAATCAATTTCCTTTCTGCAGCGCCACCCGCCTTATCATTTTCTGTTGCCTACGTTCCGCGAGTTATCTAACGCAGGACAGCCGGGAACAAAAAGAACTCGGCCGTGCACGCCGCCTCTCCCAGGAGGGCAGTTTTTACGTTCCGGTCGAAACCGCCGCCAAGGCCACAGCTCGCGCATTGCTTACAGCGTGTACCGTGTTTGCGCGAGTGTAAGCCGATACTCTGCTTCTGCAAATGGCCCAAAGTTAGGGTGTGTCGGTTCTTACGGGAATAAGCAGCTGCCAAAAAAAGAAGTTTAGAATGCCTGTGGTGCTAAAAGTCTATCAAAAATTAGTGCATTTACAAAGAAGAGACTGAAAATTCCGCAAGTACGGTTTCCCAAATAATTATGGTGCCAGAGGCAAGATGGCCGACTTCTCTCTAAAAAAAAAAAAAAAAACTGCGTGAGCTACAAGACAGGCGCTAAGGGCGTGGATAGAACGTAAGAAACGTGTTTTGCAAAAAAAAAAAAAAACCGTAGAAGAAATTAACTCTCCTTGCTTTGTTTCACCTGGAAACGCATGGTCAGCCATCTTGTTTTGGATAAAACATATGAGGGAAAGCGCGCTTCAGGAATTTTGAATATCCTTCATTATCCTTTCTTTTTCTTTTCCGGGGCGAAAATTGTTTGGTCACGCGTAAGAGTGAACACAAGAGCGGTCACTTACCGCTTTGCTGAGTACAGCGTCGGCTTACGCTCGCGTAAATTCGGTAATGCCGAGACGGAGCGCAAAATGTGCAACGCGGAGTTTTACGAGCGGCAGGGAAGCAACGTGAGAGATTCCTTGCGTGTGGCGGCTTGTGCGTTTTCTGTTCCCCGAGCACCAGGCACCGCAGTCGTCGCCGCAGAAGCAGCGCCAGCCGCAGCGGGGGGTGAAGAGGAAGAGGGGAGGGAGGAAAGCGTACCTTCTGGTTGATCCTGTCGATCTGCCGATTTTGCGACTCAATCTCGCTGCCCATGTCGATAGCCATATTGCGCAGGTTCCCGATCATGGTGGACACTTGGACCATGTTGTCCTCCATCTCCGTCTCACGGTCGTCGTTTGTAATCCTGGGGAGAAAAAAAGGGAAAGGGAGGAAGAGGAGGAGGGAAAAGAAAAGAGAAAAAAAGATAGTTTATGGTCAGAGAGTCCTGGGCAAAATGCTTCGCTAAAATTAGTTTTCCTACTTAGATATTTCTTAAGTGCGGCAAGGCGAAAGCCGTTTGCGACTCATTGCACTGATTTCAATTTGCCGCGCTTGAATTCATTTCACGACAGAAGAGAAGAGCGCGGAGTGAGGAAGCGGTGACGTCACGCTGTGCATGCGCAGCGCGTCAGCAGTTGTTGCTTGGCGGCGGATCACACTGCTTCGACGTCATTTCGTCTGATGTGACGTCATCATACAGTTTTGCTTGTTTTTGAGCAGTTGTTACCCAAATTATAGATCTTTCGGTGACGTCAAATACTAATTACGCTTATTTACACATTTTTCAATCTAATTTGACAGAAATCCGGCGTTTTTCAGCCAATTCTGGGATAATTTGCGCGACTTCCGGCGGACGTGACGTCACACCGTTCTCGTCGCTCAATCGACGCATTTCGTTGTTTTCTGTTCTTTCCCCTATAATTGGCTCTAATTAATTAACTATTCACTCTACAGTCATCAAACTTGGCGTCGGTGTTACATTTTGTCCCCTCTATCTGACGCTACCATTCGTTTTCTCCAATCAGCTGCGCTCGTCGGTGAGTCAGCCCAGGCGCTGAATGCAACGCCGGACGGACAGACGGGAGAAAGAGCCATTAAAGGCTTTCGCCTTAAAATATGCAAACTTAGAAGCACTGGGTCCTACAGGCAAGGCTGGCGACGGTCCAGCTTCGCGACACAATGACAACTGGGCCAACGAACTCTGCTGCCAACGTTAGGGCCCCAGCATGCTTGCTAACGGTCCTTCCACCATTTACTCTAAACACGAATAGGCCTCTATGGGAGTAAATAGGGAGTAAACTGTCCTCTAGCGCATTCTCTCTGAGAGGCAGGCTTTGCTGCCAAAGTCCGATCACTAAATATACGGAATGCTTACTATTAGCAACGGAGGCGTATTCCTACCGGAAATCATAGTAACTTGATGCAGTTAGCAGTGGGAGACTGCTTTTAAACGCGGCACTGGAGCACAGCAAATAGACAAGACTGAAACGTCCGTTAAAATCTTCGTGACTTGCTAGAAATTTGCTTGCTTTGAAGTGAGAATTCTTTTGCGTCGCTAACCGCAAGTATTCCGTACCTTTAGCGATGGAAATCGACCTCAGAATTTTGGCCGCACACCCTGCCGCTAAATGGAAGTGCGCTTCAGGTCACCTTCCTCCCTTTTTAGGCTAACACGTACCTAGAGTGCATAATGTTACTCATCATCATCATCAGCCTGACTACGCCCACTGCAGGGCAAAGTCCTTTCCCATATCTCTCCAATGAGCCCTGTCCAGAGGTGCCGAGATGGCGTAGATGTAGAGCATCCGTCTCGGGGATGCTAGAGGACCGGGGTTCAAATTCTGGTAGAGCGCAATTCTCCCTCGGACCAAAACCAGACCTGGGGTGTGACCTGATCTAGGTGACCAGAACTGACAACGCGCTCCCTGACCAGAACAGAATTTGGCCACCCCGGTGTAAATAGTACTTGGACACAACCTTTTATATGAATAAACGAATGATGTTATTAGTTGAGCTTTAACGGTTAGCTGTTATCGCATAACCAATACATGTCGCGAAGCGATTCGTCAGGCTGCCAGCCTTGTAGAAACAGTTGCAGACAGCTCAGCCACCTGGATATATCGACTGCTCTGAAACCTCCTCATACAGGTGTCAATGCACTTCGCCATAGCACTCAGCACTTCGTCCAAAGTGTATTACCAAACAGGTTTAGCGCGAAGCAAATGCATGTTAAAGACCGAACTATTCATCGAGCTTACCGACGGTTGCAAGTTACACAAAAGTTTTCGTTCGCCGGCCAGGCGAGTCAGAAAGAATCGAAAGCACTGTTAAGCTTTCCACGCAACGTTGCGCAGCAAATGGAAGCTGAAACCTCCAGAAGTTTCAGCCATTGAGAGTGAAGCAAAGGCGACTACACCTGCACCGCAGAATACTAGCACTAGACGCGAGAATACAAGAGAAGTGAAGAAAAAAAAGTGTGATGATAATGTTGCCCCGTTAAAAGACACACAAAAAAGATAAATGCTACTAACAAGTAAACAAAGAAGGCACAGCACTGGAAAAAACTGTGCGGACGACGCCTTCTCCTTTAAACTCAATCACTAGGAGTATAAGAATTACGATTACGAAAGAGCAAACTACACCAAGTTCTTTGTAGGAGCCATCTTGCAAATTAGGAAAAAAATTCCTAAAATCAAAATAAATCAATCGATCAATGTTCTTCCATTTTCCTTCATGCCCGTTTCCAGCGGCGATTCGTTCCGGCGATCGACCGAGCCGCAGAAATCTCGCTTCGCTATTTTCCGCGCACGCGACAATAAAGGCGCCAAAGACATGGCGGAAAAAAAAAACGGCGGGAAAAGAAAGAAGACCGGGCACGCGAGTGGGCGGGTCCCAGGTGGTGCGCCGCACGGCAGCGACTCGTTCATTACCGCCTTCGCTCCACGGGAGCACCTAACATCTCGGCCGCAGGAAAACCCGATCCGTCCGGAACACTCGGAACACCCCGACAGTTCCCTTTCAAAGGGCTCGGCCAAAACGGAAGCGGCGAGGCAGCGGCCGACGGCTCGCATATGCATCGACGTTCCGAACAACGGAACTTAAAATACGCCCCCCCCCCCCCCCCCCCCTTCCTTTCCCTAGCAGCCAGCCAGCCATTCTCATTCCCTACCAATCGAACCGCCGCATTTGGAGATATGCCGTGGCGGCGGCTGTGGCTGCAATTACGGAAATCGTTGCAACGACTGACCGTTACCTCAGCGCGAGCGAGGCTGGCCGATCGAAGTCGCTGCCGAAGGCCGGCAAGTCGAAAACAGGCCCGGCTACCGGAGGATCAATGGTAGGCAGCCAGGTAGGTAGCTCGCCGCTTTACGACGGGGTAGGTACACGGACAATGCTTCAATCCATTACGGTAGCAAAAAGCATATAAGGAAACTGGCTTTTACCGCTAACTTTTCCCCCAACTTTCCTTGTAGCGTTCCCGTACGGGCACATGCGTATGCTCTACGTGGCGTGACTATGCTGCGGTTGCGGCGGTGGCACGCGTGTGGTTCGGATTTAGAAACTGGGACGTTCGATTGCTGTTCCCAGTGTACAAAAGGTATCCCTCTAGCTGCTTACTGCGCGGCGATATGCGAAGCGTTACGCTTATTGTCACGCTTAGCATTACGCTTAATGTCACGCCTATTGTTGCGCACAGTCCGTGCCGTTGCTTTCCTTTCTGCAGCTAACGTTGCTCTGCGCCAGGATCAGAGGCGTAACAGTCAGTAGCCGACTGGACATCGACACTAACCGCTCCCGCTTCAGCGCATTTGCGTCATTAGTGTTACGCTTAATGTCACGCCTACTGTTACGCACAGTTAGTGCCGTTACGCTCCTTTCTGCAGCTAATGTCACTTTGCGCTGGGACCGAAGGCGCAAAAATAACCGACTGTCCAGCCATACCCAGACACTAACCATTCCCGCTTGGTAAGAATGTCACGCCTACTGTTACGCACAGTTAGTGCCGTTACGCTGCTTTCTGCAGCTAACGTCACTTTGCGCTGGGACCGAAGGCGAAAAAATAACCGACTGCCCAGCCATACCCAGACACTAACCCTTCCCGCTTGGTAAGATAAGAATGTCATGCCTACTGTTACGCACAGTTAGTGCCGTTACGCTGCTTTCTGCAGCTAACGTCACTTTGCGCTGGGACCGAAGGCGCAAAAATAACCGACTGCCCAGCTATACGCAGACACTAACCCTTCCCGCTTGGTAAGAACGGCACCAAGACGCGACCTTTAGCTGCTGTTAGAAAAGGCGATAAAGTCCAAAGCAAGCGTCAGCGTCAGTATATACTCGATCCCCTTGCTTTCGGGCGAGATCGCTTATCTTGACAGATGACCCGCGCTGAGTGGCTCCTAAAGTGGGGCGTAGATCTTATTCTACTTTTGTAGTTCGAAATATATTGTAGGCAAACATCCGTTAGCAATAAATCCGCCAGTTCTTCGAAGAGCCACTGCTGCCTTACGGGTTCCAATATTGTTCCCGCCCTGCTGTCTTTGCGCTGCCAATGGCGAAAAGTTTACTCATAAGATAAAACCACGCGAGGAAGAGAACGAGGAAAAATACGAACAAGACGCCGTCGCCTTTCTCACACCCGTATCCTTTCTTTCTTTACCTTGTTTAAGCATCGTTAAGCATTACACTCTAAACAGTAAACATGCCTATATGGGAGTAAAAAAAGGGAGCACATTTGTTCCCTAGTGCCCTCCGTTCTATAAAAGAGTACGCCAGGGGAGACTTTACTCTCTTTTTATTCCTTTCTTACAAAACGCCCTTTTCCTTCTGACGCCCGCGTCCTTGCTTTGTTTTATCTCATTTAGGCATCTTTAAGCACTACACTGTGAACAGAAATGCGCTTCTAGGGGAGTTAAATGGAGTAAGTTGTCCTTTAGCCTAAAGGAAGTAAGCCAGAAAACAGCTTACTCCCATTTTATTCTTTTCTGAGAAGACGGCCTTGTCCTTCTCACGCCAGCATCGGTGCTTTGTTTTACCTCGTTTAAGCATCGTTAGGCAGATAAGGAATGCGCCAATATGAGAGTAAAAAGGGAATAAGCTGTCTTCTAGCGGACTCCCTTTTATAAAAGGGAATACTTTTTACTCCCCTCTGTTTAGAGTGCTTATAGTGTTCTTCCACGGGTCACCTGCTAGTAAGCGAGTGACCTGTCGTTTCACCGCTGAAGTCCTTCGCGTGGGTTCCCAGAGACGACTCCATATACCACCAACTAACTAAGTTGCCTCTAGCGCTGCGCGCATAACTTATCGTGTGACCACATCCGCTGACGCCAGCTCACGATGAAGTCAAAAGGGCAGGGTGTAAGGGCATAGGCGGAAAGTGGAGGTGAACGACGACCGCCTCGATCGTTGCGTGCTCGGCGTCCGCGCTATGCCCCTAAACATAGCTCCCCTGAAACAACAACGGCGCGACCGAGGTATCATAGTGAAGCGGGGTCAGAGACAAACAACAAGGTTGAAGGAACCTTCTAGACAGTGGCGTGCAAGACGCGGCGGCGGCTTCCACGAAACCCAGGGGTCACCGGCCTAAATATAAGGGCGCAATGTGTATCCTCTTGATGCCCCCCCCTCCTCCTTTTTAACGCAGCGACGCTGACCCGTGAGCGTTGGGTTACCTCTGGGCGCAAGGCGAAAACACTAGCATACTGAATCGCTCCATGTTGCGAAAAGATATTCTAAGCCATGCCCCAAACTTTGCGTGCGCTTTCGTTCAACGACGCGAATGTCGAAAGCTCCCCATCGATATATCTCCAATTTACGTCAGTTCGCCTAGTCGCAAGCTCTGCAAGACGTTTATATCGGGCCCAATTAAGGCCTTCTGAGAAAACGTACTCCTAACTTAGCTGTGAACTTTACATGTTCTTTCTTCATCATCCAGGAATATCGAAAGAAGTTGCTCACTGATCCTATACCATCTCGGTCAGTTCCCCGCCTGTCGTAAGCTTCGCAAGATGCATTCACGGCACGGGAAAATCGGCAAGCGCGACACGCGACCTCCGCTTAATGTCACTATTTCTCGCAAAGTGAAAGAGAGCACGCGAAGACCGTCCTTCGAATGCACGCGGCAGTCGCGAGGTGCAAACATGAACCGAGACTTAGAAGTGGCAAATAGACCCAGTAGACTGCGAAAGCGATTACACTTAGGCGGAATCATCAGTTCCATCGTCACCACTATCAACCAATATGGCCACTATCATCATCACGAGTACTGTTCCCTGCCCCGCCACAGCATCAAATATCCTGAGCTTGTCACTCGATCTCGCTCCCGGCCCCTTTCAGATTGCCTGTTTCCAGGTACCCACTCCGGCACCCTAACGGACTAGGAGTTGCTGGTTATGCGTATTATATATCCAGTCCACGTCCGCTTGTGTCTAGTTTCGGCTAATGTAGCCTAAACTTGCGTTTCCTGCATAATACAAGGCGTTTTTCTAATGGTTTCTTTATACTACGCCAACAACTTCCATTTCGTTCGCTCGCGGCACTAAACAGCCTAACTTCTAGGCGTTCAGTAAGCCTCCAAATTTCGGTCTTACCGGCGAGTACAGCAGAAACACGTGAGCTACATGCCTTCCTCATCAGATACTAAAGGACCTAAACATTCTTTGAAACCTCTTAAGTATGACTTATGAATAAATATTAAAAGAAATTTTAAAGCAAGGATAACTCGAGAACCGTTTTCTTTTTTCGCACACACGTTCAGAAACCACGCGGCAGGATACTGAGAAGTGTTTTGCGAAATCTCCCTTCTGAATAACGTTCGCGAAAGATTCGCTTTCGTGCTTGTATGCACCTACGGTCAGCACTCAATTGCCTTGTACTCAGGAGCTGCGCAAGTTACGAGCAAGCGATCGCGCTTCCTTTTACTACTGGCGATCCCAAAGTGTTCCCCGAGTTCAGTCCATGAGGGCCACAAGGTGACGGTTAAGCGAGAAGTCTAGCTCTTCCGGTGCAGTAACTTTTTTCCGGAAATGCCCAAAACGAAAGTGCTGAGTTTTCGGACCCCAGAATCAGTCACAAAAAAGAAAAAAAAAGTGGCAAAGCACAGGGCTCAACTACAGTACAATAAGCCAGCTCGAATTCCTGCTCCTCAAAGAGGAGCAAGAGCTTTCTTCCCAATTCGAAATTGGCCAGAAGTCGCAAACGAAACGCTAAGCATAGGCTACAACGCACAGACTAAAAATACACCCGGAGCTACTTCCGCCGAACAGACGCCAGAGAGTCTACCGCTACTCCTCCAACGCTAGCCAAGTCATCGTCGCTTTAAAAGACGACCTCGCCAAACGCGGAAGCGACGATGGCATCGACAGACGCCGCTCTGCAAGAGGCACGGAGAGGGGGTAGGGAAGAGGGTAGCGAGCTACAGAATGAACTGTCCCCTACACTAACGATTTCCGATCGCGCCAGCCAAGCTCTGCCTTTCAAAACAGGCCGACTTCCTGACTCTACGAGAGCTGGGAGAGGGTATCCTAGCTCCTTCTCCCCACCCTCTTCCCCCCTTTCCTTCCCTACACTATCCATCTTGAAACTCCTCATAACCGTTCCTCCTCTCCCAAATCCTCCCCTCCTCTGCCAAACTCCCGCGCAGCCTTCGACAACTTCGATATCTCGAACAGAGGAGACAACAGTTGATACTCGCGCGCCAGCGGCGAAAACAGTTTGCGTCCTAAACCGGGCCACCGACGGCTGCGATCGAAGACCGGAATAAAAGAGGGAAAGGAGGGGGTCCGAGAAGGCGAAGGAAAGATTGCATAAAGTTGGTGCACCCTTTATATCGCTCGCCTGACTCGTTGCGCCCGCTCGAAGTTGTTATTAGGAACCTCGCGAGCTAGAGGAGATGCGCCAGTTTCGAGCTAGAACTGCCGGCCCGTCCACGAACTGGGAGGAGATAAGGAAGTCATCAGGAATAGCAGCGCGCGCGAGAGAGACGTGCGGCGGTAAATGACAGCGTCAAAACCAGGCTGGCTGAAGGACGCGACGAAGACGACGACTTAACTCGACGTTTATGGAACAGTGTTCGTGAGCCGGAACTGGGCCGTTCCGCAAAGCTCCGGCGTGCAGGCAAAAAGCTCACAAAAGCAAAATAAATAGAACTCGGAGAAAAGCACATTAGACTTGAGACGCTTAGGAAGTGCCACCGTGTCACTCTATAGCTCGTCTTGACGCTTTGGTGCGCTCGTCGTATCGTCACGGAAACTGACAACCGCGTTAGTGTTGAATTAAATATCACGCCGCGAACGCGTGGTTTTCCGCGTTCCTTATACTGACGTCGCGCTCTGCGTCTTTGTGATTATTTGAATAATATCTCGGAAGTCTGCATTAGACTTCACGCAGTAAGGAGCGCTTACGCCGGAAGTTCTCCGTGCCATCAGGACGTGCGGTATACACAGCGGGTCCCACAACTCATCCTGTTGATGAAGACACGCTTTCCCCATTACGAAAAGGGTTAGGACTGACGAGAGTTCCTGCAGTCCGTTTTCGCGGCCAGGAAGTTCCATGTCAACAGCGAAATCCTTAAAATCTTGGTGGTATGGCGCATGGATTAAACGAAGTGCTGAGTGCCTTGGGATACGGCAGGCCGAAGGGTACCGCGAACAGCAAAGGTAAGAAAGGCTACCGTGTATACACTTCATCTCGTATGTAGTTCGCAGCACTGTACATACTAAGGCAAACCTCAGCCGATCAGGATGGCGCAGCGCACGACATAAATGTGTTTCCCCGCGCCAACATTCGCCCATTGGTGGCTCCACCTCTGGAGAAGATGGATCACCAGTAGTCAGGCTATCTTCGCAGCAATTGCCGCTTGGCGCCTCTTAAGCACTTTGCGAAGTGATTAGATGCGAAGCGATTAGTCGACGATTACCAAGGCTAACTGCATAGCTTGCATGAGGAAACAGTGCACTTTCTACAGAGGGCGCGGGAGATACGATCGACTCGGCGGACGCCTTGTTTGCGAATGGCGGCGCGCCACTCCGCAGCTGGCCTACGCATAGCTGTGTCCGTGCGGACTTTCTCTGTTAATTTAAGAAGCGATTTAAGCGCTAGTTGTATTTAAAAAAAAAAATCTCTGCCGCTCCCGTAACCGAGAGTAGAGTAAGCATGAAATGCAGGGCGATGCAGAAGCGTACGTGGACACGTCTTGTCCACTGACCCCGGGGAGCCAGTTATGCGCACTTCCTTTCCTTAAAATTATCGCAGAGCGTAAAACGTTGTCAACGCCAACGCCAATGAGCACAATGAACGCCGAGGGCCTATGTCTTCAGCGCCGCGTTTTTGGCACAAAGTTGTCGATGCCTGCAGCCCACATCTCTTTCTCATCACCCCACGTACCTATAAGCGCGATTCAGGCGTCCACTGACCCAGGGAGCAAGGTATGTGCACTTCCTTTCCTCAAATGGCCGCCGCGGTGGCTCAGTGGTTATGGTACTCGGCTGCTGTCCCGAAAGACGCGGGTTCTCTTTCTCTAAGCGGCCTTCTCTCAAAGCCCCTAACAGATCACGTATGACAACGAAGTGTATTTGGTATGTATGTGCTTTTTGCATGCGTTATTAGAAATTGGAAACTATAATTGCGTGCATTATAAAATTCACAGCTCGACTGATATCTTAATAAACATTGAGAAGACACTGGCAGCAGTATTTTTTGTGACTCGTTTGGAGAGCAACTGGCACTTGTATGCCGGTCCCGTAGGAGGGCTTAGAGAGTCTCGTTAAATCTCGTTAAGTCTCGTACGGTACGAGGATGTTCTCGTTTCAGAGCCCGGATGAGTGGAATTCAGTGCCCGGATGATGGCTCTCGGTCTCGGCGTGACGTCACCACACTGCCGACAACGGGAGCTAAAAGCATTTCATGCTTAAAACACCAGCCTTAACTACTTACTCACTGACTGTACTGACTGTTCGAAAATAGTTCTATACTGCACGGATACTCGAGGGACTATTTGTTGTGCTTATGCAGCCCTGATTGGACGAGAGAGCAGTAGGTTGCAGACCGATGCAAACTACTTGTGAGATGGAGTAATGTAAGCCGAAAGCATGAAAGGAAGGGGGAGAGAGAGGGGGGGGGGGGGGGTCCAGCCCAGCACTCACTTGGCGATGTATCCGCTGGTTGGGCCGGCTCCGTTGCGGTCGTCCATGACCCTGGCAGGCTGACTATTCACCACCTTCCCGTCCTCGTTCGCCTTCCACGTGCTGGCATCCTCCTTGAATTCTTTGCCCCTGTTCGGGGGTGAGAGAGTGGAGAGGAAGGAGAGGAAGGAGAGAGCGCCACCACAAAACGTGGTCATCATCGGCACCACGATCATCGCAATCCACACTAACGGGTATGGGGAGCCTGCGCTGCCCAGGCGGCACTGCAGTTACTCCACTATTCGACTAAAAACTGCTGCCGTCAGTCAGTCGCTTGGGCGGCTACGAACGCGAGGGCACATTCTGAACGACTAGAAGCCTCCGTTTGGTTGATAGCACTATCTTTGAAGAAGGATGGATAATTGGGCGAGTTTGTACTGATACATCGTGGGAGGGAACAATCGCGAACAAAACGACAGACGAAGCAAGAGGACACAAAGACGAGCGCTGACTCGAAACTGAATTTTTTATTCAAAAACGAAAACATATATATATATATATATATATATATATATATATATATATATATATATATATATATATATATATATATATATATATATATATATATATATATATATACATCACAATCACGTGAACAAACAGAGCAGCGAGCATTGGTATAGCGGAATCAAGACCATCAAACGCACAATATGCCACGTGATGAACTCCGAACAGAGGCACCCCTGAGAACCGATATGAAGCGAGTCACGAATTATCTAAAAACGATACTTCTTTGTCAACTAATGCCAAAGAAGGCTGGCTGATACACTGATTCTGTCTTCCGTAAGAAATAAGCTTCCATAATCTCCCTTGTCAATTTATCGCGGAGTCTAAACAAAATTTTAGTTTTTGTGACCAAAGGGCGGCACTTTTTCTGTTTTTTATCATTTTCCTTCCCACACTCGCGGCAATGATCTTTCAGATGAGAGTATCTGGTGTCTGATAGTGAATTAATATGTTCCCTCAGGCGAACATTAATACATCGGCCTGTCTGACCAATGTAGACTTTTTTGCACGAGAGTGGAAGCTGGTAGACTATACAGAGCATGCACATTCCACCAACGGTGACCTGTGAGTAACACGGCATTTGAATGGACTAACTCCTAATACATTTTCACTACGGTTTCTGACGGCCCGGCAAAGCCCGCTCAACTTACAAGGTGCCGAAAAAACAACTTCGATTTCAAACCTACCAGCTACATTTTTGAGATTATGGGCTACCTTGTGAATGTAGGGGATGACGGCTGATGAGTGATTGTGATGTATATATATATGTTTTCGTTTTTCAATAAAAAATTCAGTTTCGAGTCAGCGCTCGTCTTTGTGTCCTCTTGCTTCGTATGTCGTTTTGTTCGCGCTGTTCCCTCCCACGATATAGCACTATCTGCCTCGCTTCTGTAGACATAACCCAGATAACTGACACGCACCACGTTTGGCTTCAACAGAGCGCAGAATCTCACGCCAATAAGCTCAGGAAGGTGGCGTGGAATAGCACTACGAGTGCCCCCAAAACTGCTTGCTCCTCTCGCTATGCTGTGTTACGGCGCTGCAATCGACACGGCAAACTTCAGCTCAGGTTCCCCATAGCTCAACTAAAAAGCGCCGTCAAACGCTTCTGCGAGTGGCGAGTAGAAAATATCTCGCAAAAAAATTACATGACCCCGAATGGCTGACCTAAGCAACACTCTAAGGCTACTGAAAAAAACCGACCCTGCCTTGGCTAACCCCACAGAGAAATAAGAAGAGAGGAGAAGTTATAAAAAAAAAATAACCTACTTATCAGGGTAAGCCTGGCTTCTAAGCTGTATCGTGCCAACAATTTATTAAGATCTTTTTTTTTTTTGTGCGCTGGCGTAGTGGGTGCCCCTACTTGGTTCTACAATCCCGCTGCTTATATCGCAGAGTTATGTGAGAGACAGAATCCCCCCGAAATAAACCTCCGGCGACAAATCTAGAGCGCGGCCGAAAGCACGAGCACCCCTACATGCCGGCTGAGACGAAACACGGATACGATTTCGTTAAATCCCTTGGAAGACTACTAGTATGATCACAGGAGCTCGGTTTACAGATTTCGGGAATGGTCAAATGTTCAGGGGAATTCCCCAAAGTGGAGTAGATTTGTAATAAGGGGGTAATTACTCATTGACATCCACCCAAGCGCAGCCATATGCTGCTCAGAAAATTCCGGCGACGTAACGACTTTTCACTTATCCTTTTGAATATTACCATCAGCAAATATCAAATTTGAAATACAAAATATAAAACTATCCGGCTACCAATAACAGCAAAATCATACGAATGCGTGCTCATTGATCTTTTTTTAAACATTCGCCTTCTCAGTATGCATGTGCGATTAAGTTCGCAGATATTCCAGTCTCACTACAGTATGACGTCGACAACGACCTCTTCTATGCCCAGTTCGATTCTACAAGTATTAATGCACAGTGCAGCGAACTGGGCAGTACTCTAGCTTAAAAAGCTACCAACGAGGACATTAATTATCAACCAATCTGCACCAATACTCGTCGCATTTAATAAAAAAAAACATCTTCAAGGCCCTTTCAAACGAAGCGAAAATCACATGTTCCTTCGGCGGGGATAAAGTCCTTGTCACCACAATAAGAAAGCGGAGAAATATGAAATATATGTACGATACTGCTAGTACGTGTCCACTGGCCACACATGGTATACATGCTATGTAACAGTTTTTGGTGCAGCAAAATAAGCGAGGAACTAGAGCATGCTGACACTGCAACCTTTCCTCTTCCAGCATGCAAAACTAGAAAAAATCCCGTTATCTTCACCCGCTATTCTGATCAAGCCCACCCAATGCAGCTTGAAATCACGCACTCACGAGTCACCGCGCTGTGTGCACCGCACTGTGAACGTGCACACTATGAATGCTCAAACCGAAGATGTAAACGCGAACCCTAGCCTCGTGAAGCACTAAGGCCCTCCTCCATAGACAAACATCTTAGGGTTTGTTGGAACTGTGGCAATTTGCAGCCACAGTAAAATATCCGGATTTTGTATAATACAACACACGCATGATTCCAATATGTTTCTTCTTAATTGTTTTTCTCCTCAAGTGTTTACTTAATCGCCAACGTCTAAGGTCATGCCTACGTGTCAGGCCTAATAGGCGCGAAGGGGGTACACGAGATTAATTTTAATTTGTTACCTTTAAGGCGAAATGCAGCTACTGAGAAGTGCATCCAGATTTCAGTGGGATATGATATCGTCCGCTTGATAATGAGGGTGGTTAACAAGAAATAAGAAAAAAAAAACTTATCAGCCCTGCTACTGCGGCTTAGCGGGAGCCTACGCGTGCCCTGGACAATGCAGGTGTCAAGAAGGCCCGTAAGGGTGCTTTCCCACATAAAGATCTTCAATGCGGAAAAGCTGCCCCAAGGAACGCGGTCGGCAAGCCTGGGAAAGAGACGCAGAGAAGCGTTTTCTGCTAGCTACTACAGCGATGTGGCCTCAAATTTACTAGCGTCACTTCCGATAACCATGCAAAGCTAAAAATAAATAAATAAAAGTAGGCAGCTGCAAAGTGACCCATGCAGCGAATCAAAATGTGTGTTAGCTGCTTATTTTGCCGTAACCCAGAGGACGGTTACGCGTCGGCTGTTCTCACGGAAGTACTAAGCTAAGAAGTGCGGGCTTCAGACCAAATAAAGCGCCGGCTAGACAACTCATTTTAACGATGCAAGTCAACCATTACTGCTATTTAATATGAGCACCGAAACAACCTAACAAATTGCTACTGCTATGTAATAAATTGCTTCAGAAACATAGCAGTCCCGTTAGCTGCGTCTTACTACAAGGAGAAACAAACGGAATCATTGCGCAGTTGAGGAAATGACCACCGCGAAGAGTTTTGACCCTATTCATAAGAAAATGAGCAGAAAAAATAAGTTAACAATTACACATACGTATTATCGGGGGAAAAAGTCTCCAAGACACGGGAGCAAAAGTGAACGGTACGTCTATGGTCACCTCATTTCAAAACCATCACAGATTAGAACATGCGACTCAGACTAACTTCCGCAAGCGCGATCTCGAGACACCGGCTAATAACAGAGTTGTTGGCTTCGGTTAGCACTCGCGCGATTGGAGAATTTTTTCCCCCAAGAGACCGTGTCCAAAAAGGGAGAAGAGGACCAGAATAGAGAAAAAAAGACGGTTTAAACAACTCGAAACAAACGCTCAAAGCACAGCTGAAAAGAAAAAAAAAAGAAGTTCAAATCAGAAGCTCACGTAAGAAGACACTGCACGTTTTCTCAAGAACGGTGATTTACGAGAGGACGACACAAGGCAATCACGTGCAGGTGATGGAAGCTTGCGCAAGGCAAAACGCGTAGTGAGGTGCGAACCAACCACCAGGGAGTCGCCAATGCAACGTGAGACGTTCCACCTCCACCGACATTAAGCTAAGCAGCTCAACCATTTGCAAGACAGCGGGACGTATACTCTTGTTCAAAACCTTCATGTTACATAGTTTGCCTTTCAGACGTGTAGTGGAGCCACTTACGACGACACCTGAACAAACTCTAAATCTTTCTAGGAAGAGGACAACCGTCGCCCACGCATTTCCAGATCTTTTGGTTTATAGGGGGTGCCGTAAGAGCTGCATTATACACCTGAAAAAGAAACTAGGTGGCTTGAAGACTTCTGAGCAAGGCTGTACATGTCCCACTGTCCCATAAGGGATATATGGATACAGACAAACACGGCGTTGGCCCAGAAAGGAAAGTGCCCACACACACACACAAACACTCTCCCCGTGAACACGCAATTCGGGACATTTACGTGAGCGTCATAGCCACTTCTTCGGCCCTAACCAACACCCTGAAAGTAGAATAGAAAAAACAAAAAGAGAACAAAGGAGGCACAATTCCAAAACAACTGAATTCACTAGCACATGTACAGAAGAAATAAAAGCATGGGATACAGGAATGATTAAGACAGAGAGAGAAATGGATACCGAGGTAAGAGAAGACAGCCTGTCAGAAGTAAGGTAAAAAGGCTGAGACAGGAACATCAGGAGCAGGTTGTGCATAGTAATGAGACATGCGAAATCTAAATTAAATTACTGTTAACACTTCAAGATGAGGAAATTGAAGGATGCCCAAAGATCTAGAAAAGTTTACTACACCCAAAAAGAAGAAGCTAGAGGACGCTACTGTTTAGTCTAAACTAACCCTCTACGCCACAGACCAAAACGCACAGTCGAATGAACGAAGAGCTCACCGCTAGGGCAATCAAGACTAGTACAATACTTCCACCAGACAGCCGAGTGAGGGACAGACATACCGCAAGACAACCCATGTTGATGTCAAACCGAAGACAAAAAAGCTACACCACACCCAAACGTTTACACGCAAGCTGCCAGGCAAATGCCCATGTAATAGACTACACGAAAACGTTTAAAGAAGAGGCATGAGAAACATGGCACACATGTTATGACACCGGACACATGTGACGAAGGGTCCAAACATGGCGCAGGGCGGCTCCAAATGGCCAAGTTCCCATACTCACCGTATCAACGTTTGCATAATAAGCCCCTTTAAAAAAAGAGGCTAAAATTTCACGTGGTGCTAGGCGGTGGGTCGGCCGCAGGCGAGGCTCCCTTTTGCACAGGAACGGCATATGCTCAGCTGACGGACACAGGGCTAGACAGACACTTCACTGCGAGGTCTTCGTCCTCTACCTCGTCTACTAGGTGTTAGTACAGGAAAGAGGATGGAAATCGACGCGTTTTGAGACAGAGAGGTTTTCTTCTGCTGGTAAGTCGTTAGCCGCATTGTGAAGTAAGTAGGGAAGGTTTCGTGTTAGCAGGACGAAAGCTAATACTAGAATCAACGACCAGAATAACTATTAGTGTTGCATCAAGCAATTTCGAGAAATTTCTACTGTCCAAGAGAAAAACGCAGCGCGCTTGTGATTAGGCAATATTTACATCCAAAAAAACTGAAAGCGTGATGAGCAGTCAAAGTTGTACTTTAAAATCCACCGACTACAAAAAGGTGCAATAAGTCCGGACAAAAAAAAAAAAAAAGTAGACAAGCAACGAATGTATGGAGATGACTGTGGCCAGGGAAAGAGGGATTGCCGAACGGAAAACATGGACTTGGGGAATATGCCAGGAAGTTCATGTAATTTGGTGCACAAAATTCCTCCACCAAGGTAGCACGGCCAAAGCATACGAAAGTACAATCGCTGACCACGTCGAAGGATGACGTACAAAGTACGAAATGCCACCGCTTTTCAACAGTGCGTTGTCATTAGCTTCCGCGGACGGAACGGGTCGCTTCTTTCTCTGACCTTTTATTAACGAAGACCACGAGCACAAAGGCCGCACGCCAAAAAGCCCGACGGTAGTTGAAAAGGGATAAACCACAGGATAAAGTTTCAGTTCAGAGCAGGCCAAATCAGAACTCGAAGCCAACAAAGTAAGTAGACATCAGGGACGGCCAGTTTTCGTCGAACCGAGAGTCAAACCGGAAACACAGCGGTACCCAGAACGCGACGGCCCAGACGAAATTACACTGCTACCGAGTGAAGGTTGGTTTTATGGTTTGGTTTTATGGGGTTTAACGTCCCGAAGCGACCAAGGCTATGAGAGACGCCGTAGTGGAGGGCTCCGGAAATTCCGACCACCTGGCGTTCTTTAACGTGCACTGACATCGCACAGCACACGGGTTACCGAGTGAAGAAAGTCGAGTACTAGTTGTGTCTACGAGACGAACCACCAGAACGCGACTTGACTAAGGAGGAAACCGTGAAGCAAAGGAAAAGAAAAATGAATCCAGTAGAGAGAAGAAGACTAAATAAAAAGAGCAGAGGAATGCGAAGGATGAAATGAAAGAATGAAAGTGATATATGAAGTATGAAAAAAAAGGAAGTAAATAAAGGAGCTACCTAGAAAGAACGCAAGAGAGAAAGAAAGCAAGAAAGAAAGAACGAAAGAAAAAAGGAAGGAAAGAAAGAAATGAAGAAAGAAAGAAAGGGAAGAAAGGAAGAAAGCAGGGAAACAAAGGAAGGAAGGGAGAGAGAAACAAAGGAAGAGAGGGAGAAAGAAAGAAGGAACGAAGGAAAGAAAGGAACAGAGGGAGAAAGAAGGAACGAAAGAAAGAAAGAAAAACAACAAAGAAAGAAGGAAGGAAAGAAAGAAAGAAAGAAAGACGGAAAGAAAGAAAGAAAGAAAGGAAGAAAGAAAGAAAGAAAGAAAGGAAGGAAGGAAGAGAAAGAAAGAAGGAAAGAAAGAAAGGAAGAAAGAAAGAAAGCAGGAAAGAAAGCAGGAAAGAAAGCAAGAACAAGAAAGTCAAGCACAAAGGGCGAGTCGCGAAATGGAACGCTCCTCTCGAGATGCTGCCAGCGGCCGCAGAGCGTTTCCCGACCATTAGAGGGAAAGCGACGCCATTAGGGCGGGAGAGGGCGCACGGTTCACACAAAACTGCGCCGATGATAGAGAGAGGGAGGGGAGGGAGGTGGAGAGACAAAAAAAAAAACGCCCACATTACTTCCGTTTCCTGCAGCTGCGCACAACAATGTTCCGTAGGATGCGCCACGGCAAATGACCCCGAGACACGACCGGCAGACCAACGAGGGAAAGCCGGGACAACTCTCGACTCGGTTGAAAATTGAGTTTTCGCCCAAGACTAAATACTCAAGCACCACGCTTGTCTCTCTCTTTCTCCACTTTCCCGGTCTCCGCGCTCGGCGTCTCTAATGTTTTTGCGTGTGTGGTCGTTATTAGGGAAAGCAATTGAAGCCACGCTAAGTTCGCGCTCTCGTTTACAGCTGTTCCTTGTTGCGAAGGGATCGATTAGGGTCACCCACAAGAACTTGAGAACCGGTTCGAACCGGACTCCATCACTGGTTGGAGTTTCTTCGCCTGAGCGACCAGGAAATAATTCCGTTTTTGTGCGCTCGCGCCTGTGTGCTTTTGTGATCGCGCCTGAGTGATTTCCTACCAGGAATTCACTCCGCAAAACTATATTTACGTGACTTCTAGGATCTGCAGTATCAATAAGGTCAGCTCGCTCACGGTGTCTAAAATTGCGAGGACACTTTGGCAACTAAGTGTTGAGAGGCGAAAGCCGAGGACACTATGCCATGGCGACTTCCGGTGGATGTGACGTCACACCCTTCCCGTGGCCATATCGATACCCAAATTATACATCTTTCGGGAATCTTAAGTGTTAATTGCGCTTAATTACACATTTTTCCATCTAATTTTACACAAATCCGACGTTTTTCCGACCATTCTGTGACAATCTTCACTATGCCGTGACGATTCTGGTGGATGCGACGTCATGCCGTTCCCGCGGCTATATCGACGTTCGCGCTATTTCGACGCAATTTTTATATTTTTGCCTATACTTAATTGACTAATTAATCTACAGTCATCAAACATGGCTTCTAGGTTCATTTTTTCCTCCTCCATCTGAAGCAACCATTGGTTTTTTTCTATCTCTTCTAGTTCCCGAGTTAAACGCGTGTGACGCGCTTTGTTAACGGACGGACGACAGTAAGAGCCATTACAGGCTTTAGTTTTAAAAGACTGCAGTTGAGATGTCGTGTAAACACGCAACCAGGAATGGACTCGGCGGGAAGTGAGGATGTGAACGGAGACAGAGAGAAGAGCTTGCTCGAGAACAAGTCACATATAAGACACCTCCAGGCTACCGCTTGTTGGGGCGACCGGAGGCTCGGGAGGATCCCACTCCACCACAAGGAATCACGAAGACACCTCATAGAGATGCTCAGGAAGAAGAGGGGGGACCATCTTCTCAATCGAACTCAACCCAAGAGGCTTGGTCACGAAAGGAAAAGCCGTCCGTCACTCGCGCCGAGGCTTTCTCGATATCCCCCTCTTCCCTCGAGAGACCTACGTTGCATGGAGCCACCAAGGAAAGCTGACGGAGCCCAGAGTGCGCACTCTTATCGCTGGCTTCCACGTGATTGATCAACCGTTCGACCCCGGCAGCGGTCATACGTCAGCGAACGACGCACAGAAGAAGGGGAGAAGGAGAACGTCGCGTCAACGGAACGAACAAACCACGAACACAAGCGGTGCTAGACTGGCGCCATGAAAGGCAAGGGAGAATGAACACGCAGCATCGACCGGAGTTCCTCGCTGGAGGAGAACGAAAACTCTGACCAACGGTTTCAGTAGCGTGGACTTCGCAGTTGTTTTCGAATTTTTTTTTTTTCGTTTGGAAAGTACGTTGGTATGTTTAAAATAACAGAGGAGACGAAATGCGAACACAGCAGTTACAGCGTCAAACGGAAAAAGAAGGCCGAACAAAGGTGGTTATAAATCTTGGAAGTTTCGGCTTCCGTACGGGAGCCGCGCGAAGGGGCCAACTTTTATACCTACTACTTTTGGTCGACGTTCCTTTTCATTTTCACGCAACTCCACTACTTGAGCAGTCGGGATGCCGTCAAAACCGTACATTCCTGCGATAGCACTAAGGCTAACAAAAACTACTGGACACGCGCCCTGGATATAGGGTCTCTCGAGAGTCATGAAGCTTCGAATACCAAGTAATGCCTTCGAATTCTTTTCTTCTTTTGAAAATGATGGTAGTGGCAAGGAGAAGGCGGAACGCTTGCAAGATGTTAAAGCAAAGATCCCGCACAACAGGCTCTGTGGTTTCGTAACAGCATTTCCTTACGATGACCTCACTAAAAGTTTCCAGGAAGCCAAAAAGAAGCAACAAAAAAAAAAAAGACCGATATCTGCTCAATCAACAAATGCACTGGTGAAGAAATGACCGCCATGCTTGAAGCTCCGAATCATCCGATAGGGTATACGACTGGGACGAGTCACCAAGAAAGAGACGTAACCATACCTGGCAAGAATGAAAGTACGGAATAAACAGGAGTGTCAGTAACGGCTACAGATGATAGCGACAGTGCCTAAGATGGAGCACGAAAAAGACCTCCCAGGTTCGCCTGTCAAACGCAGCGGCAACCCGACTCCGCGGCACCCAAAACTGTCGGGGGTTTCAGACACGTGAAACACGATTCCTATTCGGAAGGGCGTCCGACAGGAACTCGGTCAAGCCGCCTCTCCTCCCATGGGCGTCATTAGCGCGCTCGTTAAGAGCTCTCTCTCTCTCTCTCTCTCTCTCTCTCTCTCAGGCCTCGTCATCACTGCGACGCCGAGGTCACCTGACCGCGGACCAGCTGCAGACAACACGTGCCCGCCGGCGCAACATACTCAACGACATTATCTCGTTGCAAGAGCTGGCCTCCACTTACGGAGTCCAAGCGCGCCCGGCAGGCCCGGAATGCGACTCCTCGACGATGGCTAAACACCGAGCGCGGCGAACGTCGGGCCGCGGCATCGGCGCAAGGAATGCTCTCTCGGGGTAGCCAGAAACAAAAAAAAAGCGACCAGAAAGAAAGGTCACCGTAGACACCGCGAAGCCCAAACAACTACAAGACCGAACCGCACATTAACAGAATTGAGGCTGCCAGCCGACACATACAAGAGAGCGCCTGTATCTCTCCCTTAACCCTCCCGCGCGCAATGAGATAATCACCGGAGGAATAACGAAGCCAGACAGTCCGGGCTTACAGCCCGAGACGAGGTCCTGCGGCCTTTCGGCGATGTTTATACTCCGGTCCCGGATAATTCGGTGCAACACCGAGGAAGCTGTGGTCGCTGTTCCGTCAAACACAGACAGCGGCATTGGTCGCGACTTCGCTAACAAATGCGAGCTTTTAACCGCTGCCATACACCTCGCAAAGCTGCTGCGAAGCTGCTGTGGTGGTTTTTCCCTATATTACGAAAAACACCCAAAACTGCAAGATGGGTTATCATCGCTGGTCCGTCCTTGGAACACAGAAGCGACGCAAGCTCACATGAGACTGCAATGAGACAGAACACTTCGGAACGACGAATTTGTTCCGATCGTAAAAATAAAACTTCTACAGGTACCGGCTTTTCAAATAACGACTCGATTCTTGATAATGACGATATTTTGATTCTAATAGCAAAACGGAAGCTCGACCAAAGATCGCTATGAGCAGAGTGTTTTGGTGGGGCCCATTTCCCCCAAGCATTTCACACCTGACAAGCTAACGACTAAGACAGAGGAGAATTGGTGCCCAAAAACCGTCGAGTACTCGTCTGCACTGGGGTTACAAACCTCAAACCCTACGCATTAGAGACAGCTGCTCAAAACCACTAAGCCATCGCTGGAGACTATACTGCCTGAGCGATAGACTCGAACTTCTTGCAAGGAAGACCTTGAATATCGAAGGACAGCCCTTTGGGTCGTTTGAGTTCTAGCAGTCCTGCGAGTATGCGCTTCTCGCGTCAACTTAGAAGAACCAACAAGCCCAAACGTCTATACACGGGTCGTGCAGAGGGTCACACTATTTCCATGCATCCAGCGCAACAACACGAGAGGGCGCCACGGAAACCACTCCCAGATTCCTCCCCTGCGGTGCTCGGAACAAGCGCCTCCGTAGCCGTCGCGTAATGCTCCGTTGCTTGCTTGCGCTCGCGCGCCCCGGCGGATCTGAGTGGGTAGTGAGAGAACTAACGAACAAACGGGGCCGCTAGGCGAAGGCGAGAGCCTCCCTAATTGCCGGCGAAGAGGCTTTCGCAGCCTGTAGGTCGCGGTGTTTGCGGGTCAGAGGGCGAAATCCGATACCAGGGCCGAGGCCAGCAGGCAGGCGGACAGGCCGACGATACAGCGCCGCTCTCGCGTTAAAAGAAAAACAAACAAAAAAAGTGCGAGGGACTCGGCAGCGCCAAAGACTCCGGAACAAGGACGGCTCTTTCGACGCGGATTCTCCCAGCCTGAGTCTGCGTTGTTGGCCGTATACAGGGCGAGTGTGGTAGGGTGCATTTATTTATTTACTTATCTATTTATTCATTTATGTTTGTTCAGCCATTTATTTGACTGCCTTCAGTGCCCAAGGGAGGAGGTAGCAGAAAAAGAAACTGGCACGTATAGATACAGCTCCTTACTCCTTATTATATACGATAATCTTCGAGGATAATCCACATAATCTACATAGGCCCCTTTTTTTGCGCCTGTGCACGTGTCAGGTCTGTGCAGTTTCCCTTGCCGCGTACTGATTTACGCAGTGGCCATTACAAAGCACGAACGCACCGGTTCTGATGACGTCACAGATTTCTACCTCAGCGTCGGCGCGACAGCTGTCTCTTGAGTAATGCGATCTGGTCAATAGTGCGAACCGAAAGACGCGAAAGGTAATTACCCGGCTCATATTCGTATAGTGATCATCGCGATTCGCGTTCGTAGCGATTACACCGATTCGGAAACAATAAAAGCTTACAGCGTTCTCTACGGAGGCACCCGTTCGCACCGTATACCGAATTAGCAAAGCGCTACGCGAGCGCTCATTAGAAACGAAAATGGAGGCAGTCGTAAACGTCTGTTCGCAGCCAAAGAATTAACGCTTTGCTGAACGTTATTCCCCACCATTCTTTCATCTCAGCCGCAACGGAAGAAGTACAAGGGCGAAGAAAAACTAAACACACAAAAAAACACCCATTCGTGCGCGACATTAACGATCCAACATCATCACACAAGGCTACGTCGAGTCTTGGACAAAATTGGCCAGGCCACATGACTTACGTCTGGACCGTGCAGTTGAGTAGTCCTAGCACACAAGTGGTAAACATATCTACGAAGTAAAAAGAAGACAGGAACCCTCTCCGCACCTCATTTAGAGGGAGCTTGGGGGGATACCGCAAGTCAATCGACTACCCAGCTTAAAAGCAAGTTCTGCTGCGGGGGATGTTGGTCGAGGCTGTACGGTTCCACACGGTCGACGATAAGCTGGAGCGACGCGGGGCGGCTTCAAAAGCTAACTTTTCCCATGGACCGCGACCGTAGAACCAGAGAGTACAAGTTGGAAATGCACTATCTCTCACTCGCCTTCCCTCCTCCTCCTCCCCGTTACGGCCTTCAAACGCACGACAGCAGAGAAAACTAGCCCCGAACAAAGATGTAAAAAAACCGATCCAACTCGGACGCTGTACGCCCTAGAAGCCGAACTCAGCTGTTGGAGCCCCATGGGGCCCTTAACTCCGTCCTCACCCGATAACCCGATAACTAGCCAGAGACAGATCGAACGCACACGACGCGACAGGAAACTCTCCAAACTCGTTAAAGCGGCTATCCGAAACGCTGAGGCGGGAAAGGGGGGGGGGGGGGGGAGCGTGCATAAATCATTGAAATGCTAACTCTCAACTCCCTCGAGAGCTGTCGGCCTCTCACTGTGGGCGCAGAGTATCTGCGCCTGCCAATGCCGCGGACTCGATGGAGTGCGAGTGCGAACAATAAGCGACTATCGGCGGGAACATCCAGGGGGCGGGACGAGCAGTTTTCCGAACACAAGAGCGCAAGGGGGAAGGCAACCACGTGACCCAGGGGAACAAAGGCTCCATAGATGCTCACGGCCAGACAAACTCCGGAAAAACACGTCCTCCCGTGGATGTCCAGTGGACGTCCGGTGAACGTCGTCCACTGGATGACTTGCGCTCTTCAATCGGTAGTAATTGCAAGAAGATAAGTGAATGAAACGCGCTGTCCCTATAGCCATAGATACGGAAACGAACAAAGAACACGAAGCAAGAAGCCAAAGAGAAGACTAGACAATTAACGAAGAGCAGCTGTCTCGTCAAAAGGCAGAGTCAGAAGTAAGACATCCACGCTATAAATACTGAAAAAGGCGGACGTTTTCGACTTGAGTGGAAAATTCGATAAACTCGGAAAGCATTTCTATGTGCGGCCATATACGCGTTAGCCTGTTAGCGCGTTTCGGTTCAAGCGTGTGCGTTATGTTCTAGTTTATAGCCCTGCCCTTCTTCCGTCATCCCATTTCATTCCCACGTGGGCCTTCCGGGTAAACTAAGAAGGAAACAATGCACAAACACAGAAAACCAGTGAGCAAAAAATAAAAAAAGAGGGAAAGAGAGAAATAACAACGCCGCCACTGGAAACATACCAGGCAGTGCGAGGCTGCATGGATAGAGCCTAACGGGCGCCCGGCAACCAAACTGCCAACATTCGGGCGCGCGATCCGAGAACAAAGAGAGCACTTAGCAGTAAAGCTCGGTGGACTGCAAACACCGCCGTAAAAAAAAATAAATAAACAAGACGTCCGGGGCAGGTGCCTCGCGAACATCGGTAAGCGGTAAAAAGGCCTAATTGGAAACACCCAAAGCGAGAGGCGAACATCGAATCATCGCGGATGCAAAGTAGGGGCAACAAAGGCCGTTCTATAATGACGCCCCAGGGAAAAAAGGGATTTTCCGGCAACAACATGCCCTGGTCCGAATAAAGAAAAATATAGAAAGCCGCTTCGTGGAACGCTACATGCAAGAGCGGTGGGGTGGGGGAGGCTCCGTCAACATTCAGCGTTGCCGCTGGCGTTGCCCCTATGCTACACCGCCAACAACAAAAAACCGCGGCGGTCGCCGAAGCTTGCTAATAGGAGGCGAGGCACTCGAGAGAAGCGTAGAGGCTAATTGCAGACGAGAGCATCGATCGGAGGGACGCCAGGGCCAGAAAACAAAACAAAACAAAAGAAATAACAGACAGCAATAAAGCGCTAAATGGTATTTACACCGCCTAGAAACACCGTGACGATCGAAGAAAGGAACGACACAGCAATACACCAAGCGAAAATAGGGGAAGGGAAACGACCAATGTGGCGCCATCCATACGCCTGCACGGGCGACTAAACGAAAGATAGCAAAAATTTAATGTAAAGTGAAGAGGGTTTGACGGGAGCAAGTGGAAGACTGAAAAATGACGAATAAGACTGGCTGAAGCTGGCCTCAAAGTAAGCGACTAAAATAAAACAAAAAGCCAATAAAAACTGAAGAGAATTCCGGGAGAAACAAGCATGGTAAACGAGACTGACGCTAAAAGCTGAAGGAGAGAACCATTAACGGAGCCGAACAAACTAAATGAAAACACGCAAACCAAAAAGAAAAAAAGAATATCACTCGCCGACGCCTACAGATTAATTAGAGGAAAAAAAAAAGTCTTAAAAGCGAGAATACGATGAGCGAGCGAGAAGGGGGATACGATCCTTAATCGGGGATAATTTAAATGCACCTCACCTAATTAGCAAGTCTGAGCGCGCACGACAAAGTCGGAGAAAACGAAAAAAAAAAAAGGAAATGTACAACACTCCAAAAGCGGTGTAAAACTCGCAAGAGGGGCACCACAGGCTCGGTTGACAATGGAAGAGACCCGAGCGACCACTGCCCTTGCATGCGCATTTCCGAACAAAGCGCATGCGACCCACCGACCGACTTTGTTAACTCGAAAGCCACGGGCACACACGGAGAGGAAGAGGGAGTTCTTTTTTCCCTCCCCTCAAAACCATTCGCAGCATAAGCTATGGGTTTTCCTGTCCGCGGCGCAAACACCGGTCCACCCACTGGAAACGCTCCAGGGCGACCGGAGCTAATCTCACTGGGAGCTCGTTAATTGCGCATAAAATTTGCAAGACAGACCAGCCCGGCTGATCTGTGCTGCTCAGCGCTGTGGATGGCCATTATCCGCCGGGAATACGGAGAAAGATCGGCGGAGAGGGACCGGCGGAGAGGGACTGGCGGAGAGGGACCGGCGGAGAGGCACCGGCGGAGAGGGACCGGCGGAGAGTTAGAGCGAGCGATATACCCGAATCGTATTCCCGGAGGCTTCGATACAGAGAGTGAAAGAGGGAAAAAACAATCAGAGATCAAACACCGAAGAAGCCGAGGGAAACAAAAAGGGAGAAGGCGAAAAATTAATGAAAGAAAAAATTATCGAACCAAAAATTTACGCAAGCCCAATCCAGTGCGTTCCGCGCGATCCGAAATACGTTCGAGCAATCATCCCACTGTTTCGGTCATTTTTGTTTGTTTGTTTCTACGGCGCACCGAAATGAGTGAAGAGGAAATGTTGGAGAACTTACGCATCGATAGGGCTGCCGAACGAACGCAGGAATCGGGAACCGCGAAAGCGATAACGGAGATACGAGGAATGAGCCAGGGATCGTGGAGCAATTAAATTAGGCGGACAGATAACGGTGTTTTAAAAAGAAGGGATTCGAACGTGCATTAAGTGCAAGGGTGCGAGGGCGGGTAGCGTAGAAAAGTGTTAAAAAAATGTTAAGAAATCGAAAGAAGGAAAAGAAAGGGAAAAGAGGGAATGTGGAAAAGAAAAAAAAGAAACAGGGAAAAGAAATCAGTGGCACTAAAAACAATGCGCAATCAAAACACAAAGAAGCATATGCGCAATAAAAGATGATCAAACATAAAGTCAAATATAAAAGATAGAAAAAATTGTCATACCAGCCACTGCAAAGGAATAACAGAAAAATACAAGCACAGCAAATAATACAAAGCATAAAACAACTAAAAAAAAACACTTGCCACTCAGCTCGAGTCATGTTATCTCGGCAACCTTGAGTAACTGTTTGGCCTTACTTCGCGGTGATAAGCACTGCCTCTTTTTGCTTTGAGTAAAGGGGTAAAAAAGCTACTGATCGAGGTACCAATATTTATTAAAATTTCTGCTAATAATAATCAACAATTCAGTTAATAAGTACTTTTATTAACTCGAAGCGCATTTGACGCACAGTCGACAAAACGATAGCAAGCACTGCAGCTTAAGCGAAGTGCACAATCAAGAAGGCACATGATTGCCAATAAATAAACCGCAGAAGTATAGTTATCGGATTTGCAGCGCTGCAAACAGTACCGTCCAAGCTGCCTCCCACAATTTAGGTAAGAGCCGCTAGTTCTAACCAGTAAGGAGACAAACAGAGGCGACCTCAAAGTAGTTAGAAAAAAAGCAATCCTTTTGCGAGATCATACTTCCAGCTTGCCTATTACTAACTTGTTCAAACAGACTTACGATAAACAAAACATAGCGGGTACTTCATTCAGGGCACACTGGTCACTAACTTACGTTCTTTCACGAAAAATACAAAAAACAATCTAAACTCACCAAAAATTCCCCCGCTTATCACAAGACTCCCAAATTCACACACAAAAAAAAGCGCGACCCTCCTACAGCAAGAAAGTTGCAAACGATGGGAATAAACAGATAGGGAAGAAATGGTTAACGATCTACAGCACACACTACATAAATATTGCAGACTCTCAGAAAGCAAAATAAACAAAAAAGTGATCTCGCAAAAGGTTAAGGGTCGTGAGAGGCTGCCGAAGATAAGATGACTGCGGAGCGCGTGTGGTTCGAACCGCGCATAAAGCGGGGGAACCATTTCGAGGCCGCGTATAGCCGACAGTATTTCTGGGTTTTTTTAAGACTGTTTGGGTAAGCAACGCTCGGGACAAGAGCTCCTGGTTTCCACATTCGTTTCCCCACCCCCCTTTTTTTTCCTTAGTTTCATTCCCTGCGAGGTCATCGATGCTTAAGAAAGACGGAGAAAGTGTCTTCCCCCTAGGCGGCGAGGCAAAGCGGAGACCCCATATAGCTCATATTTTCTAGCTTATCGAGAATAAACATTCGGGGCCCAGAAAGGCCACGTGCGAGCACTATATACGTTGCGCAAAATAGTTCCCCCGACGTCCTGATTTGCATGCTCGCTCCGTGCGAGGCAGCGGTAACGGCGGTAAATGCGGCCACCAGCGACCTCGCTGCTTACTGGGATGAATCTACATTTGAACGACTTTCTCGCCGGTCTGGAGGCTGGCGAAATACTGACGCCAAACTTCGCTATCGGCGGGTCTTTCACGGAGTCATGACCCCGCGAAAATGCGATCTCAACCGCCTAATGTTTGTTCGCGTGCGAAAGAAAAACCCGCGGAATATCGAAAGGGATCCGAATTTTTTTTAGCTGTTTTTGTTTCGCCTTTTAAAGCAGAGTTTCGGGTTCAGCCGAATAGAAAAAAAAATTCCGCCGACAGAGTATCTCGCGCCAAATGTACGGCTCTATTCTCTCGTCGAGATCGCGAGTTCTTTCAAGCGTTCAATCGAGCGTCGAAGAGTCAGGGTCAAATCATGCGAGAGTTTTGGTTCCGAAAAAATCCGGCGACGGAGAGCCGCTGACGCTGCCTCAAAAGCGGAATTTAAGCGTAACAAGACAAAAAAAAACGCAAGCAACGGTTTACTTTATATATGCGTTTCCGAGTCCCATTTAGGATTTAAGCGGAACGCTCAAGCGGTCATTCGCCGAGTTTCGGGCGAAAGCCACTCACAAAGGCTCTTCGAGCGAACGGAATAAAAATATCCGCGCGAAGCTAACCGCGCAGACTCGGAGTGGGAGATCCCAAGAGCAATATGCGCCGGGTGTTTTTAAGTACTGTGATAAGCATTTCGAAACGAACGTTCGCGGAATATCCCTCCAGAATATTAGGGTAGTTAGCAACAGCTTACTAAGGAATGTTCTCAGAACGACAGGAGTACCGAAGCGAACGGCTAAGAGCAACTTTTCACTGCAATGAGGGTACGGCCTTGAAAGCCTTGGTAAAAGTGCGGATTTCTTTGGCGAGAAGTTTCGCTCAGGGAACACTGCTTTGCAAAGTATTTTTGAGCGAGTCACACGCCGCAAAGTGTGGACGGCTACAAAGGGCGTCAATGCTGCCATTAAGGCGCGAGAGAGAGCCAACAGAAGGCGTTTCGTCATATACTTTCATTCCTTGGGCTTAAAAAGCATGCGCTGGTCCGGACCAACGAGCCCGAAGTGATGCGGGACGCGCGCAGTTGTACAGGTACCCACAAAAGTTCTCAGGGGCACAGACAACAAGAAAAAAGCTCAGTTTCCTAGCTGTCTAGAGGCCTGACCCGGCAATGAGCACTCCGCTGAGTTGGTCGCGGAGGACACCTCAAAGAAAACCCTTCCGTCCTCAATTAGATGCTCAGACTAACAAACAATCTGTCGTTTTTTTTTTTTGCAATTTCTGCGTTCCGAAAGCTTTTTGGAGACCAGTACACCCGTTATAAGCGTGGTGCACAGGATCGTTTTTCAGTTTTCATGCTGTCGAGTTTCTGTAAATGTCTTGAGTTCAAGAGGAACTGCAATGCAAAGGGCAGCTTACCCTACCTGACCTAAGACATGATGTTGGGCTAGTCGGTTCATGGTTAGAGCGAAACAGAACTGCGCGAAGACGACGGGACAAAAGAAATACACACGAATACACGCACGAATACACACACACAAAGCGCAGCTTTGTGTGTGTGCATTCGTGCCTTTCTTTTGTCCCGTCGTCTTCGCGCAGTTCTGTTTCGCCCTACCTGACCGTTTTTTTTTTTTGTGACGTAACAGCAACGCCACCTGGCGCCGTCCGCGCTTTGAGGCGTGTCTCCCGCACATCAATTATCAACACTCCGTACAACTGAGAAGCGCCAAGAAATATATAAATGAAGATACCATGTTATTTTAAACGCGACCGAGGAGGAGTACAGTACAAATCAGGGGAACGAGACAATCTAAGCGTGACAGGAAAGGTGAACTCACTTCTGGCAGGGGCAAACGCAGATGCCGCAGCACTTTTCCATTCCCGTGAGATTCTTCTCGGCCTCTTTCATGTCGGCGTTGATTTTGTCCATGTCCTCTTCGATTCGATCCAGTTGCTCTGCACAGCGGCGCCACGGGGTTCCACGCGGCAAGCGTTACACGCTTACGGTACGTGAGCACAGGGCACGAGTTAAGCGTGACGTCTAAGCAAATACGTCTGCACACTACGAACTCAGCCACTGCACGAATGCCCGGGGGCTTAACACTCTGCCTTCGATTGCAGATGGATAGCACTAATTTGCGTAGATGTATGTGGTTAAGTGGGAAATTTTTACGCTTAATCACCCTATAGCTAAGCTGCAAGGCTGCTTGTGATTTTCTGGCATGAGGTGTTTAACCGGACAACTGTAAATGAAACCTTGAAGCCAATATTTTATTTTTTGTTCCGAAAAAAGCTTCGAACAAGCAAATGAACAAAGCTAATTGAAAGACAAAATAAAAAGCGAACAAGACAGACTTGTTAAGCTAAATCTACGCAATATAGGCAGAGCTTACGCTTGCAATATCACAAAACAGCATATCAGCTGCAACTGCTGGTATCTGGAATTTTCTGCAAATGTTTCTAGCTAGACAGCGGTGTACGTGTGCCACTGAGCAGCCTGTATATTAAAGCTGATGCCACTAACGTTACAAGCTGTGCATTAAATAGCGCGCGGTCACACATGCAAACGTATAGGCTCGTGCAGTCTTAAGGTGAACAGGAGACCGCGAAGACCTCCGAAGGGTGCGGCGCGCGATCGCCTTCAAAGGGCGCGGCAAGCGGTCGCGTGTTCTCCCTAAGACTGCACGAGCATGTACGTCTATGTGGCTTTTCACTACAGATGCGCAAAAACCGACTCTCGCCTACAAGAGGAACGCAATGCTACGCTACTGCGATACGTTTTTTTTACAAGCTTCTGTTCATTGCAACGCTTACCGCCTTGCTTGTCGAGTTCCACGATAGTTTTGACGCCAGCATCCGAAGCCTAGCTTGTGCAAAGCCGAGACAGGGTCGCCGGTGACCACCACAACCCCGAACATTGAGATACGGCAGATTGGGCAGTTTTTTTTTACGATGTGATAAATGTTTAGCACACAGTAGCAGAGAGGTACAAGGCAGAAAATTTTCGCCAACCGGCATGTTACATCATGTCGTAAATTGTAAAAACAGTGCGCAACAGTCCAACGAAATTTCACAGTTTCGTAATATGCAGAAGGAGGTACCACGTTCCACACCACCAGAACATAGTTCCAAGCACGGGTGTTGCGACACAATAAAGTGTGGTGCGATGGCGTTTAGGCGTGCAGTAGCAAACCAACCACACGACCAAGCCACCAAGGGGGAAAAATGGTTCCCGTTGGAGCGTGGGCCAAAAATCAAGTCCGGGGTTACAGCACACACAGAATGTTCGCGGAAAAAGGTGTAAGAAAAAAAAAACAAACAACGGAATCCAACGAGGTGCGCGCGCATTCGTGTCGCAGGCAACGGTGCAGACCCAGTGCAGGGGAAGCCGCAACGTAGGTGCAGGTCACGGGCAAAGTAGCATCGGAACCAAGGCGTCGCGAAGAACGAAAACATGGAAAGAAAAAAGAAACAAAAAGAAGAAAAGGTACATTTAGAAACAAAAGTATAAGGCTCATTTCCCGATTACATTTTAGGCTAGAACTAAAAAAACGCAGAAAAACGTACGCTTGCACATTACTGCTGAGAACATGTAGGAACGTGTACTGACAGCAAGAAATGAGATACTAGAGGTAAGAACAGAAAACGCAAGTACCCAAACAAAAACCTAAAAAAACGGCACCAAACCCAGGGAAACCAGAGAAACAAGCCAGACGAGACAGATCGCTAAAGAGCAAGAGAAACGGGGGAGGGTGGAGTGCGAATGCGTGCAGGCCGGAAACGACAGACAGTCGTGACGTCACGCCGGCTCGAGCGTGACGTAATGAATCCGTCCTTACCTCCTTGTTCGTCGAGAGCAACTAAAGTTCGTATTCCTGCTTCCTTGCTCTGAGAGGGAGAGAAGGATTGCGATTCAGCAAATCGCAAGCGGGTAAAGAGAACGCAGGGAAGGTAAAGGACGGGTGAGAGTGAAGTTAAAAAAAGGCGAAGAGTTTACAGGGGATCACTGCAGACGCGCACAAAGGGGAGCCAGTAGTGACGTCACAAAGCGGGAACAAAGAAGATTAGGGAACAAGTTGCCAAAGGCCTTGTCAATGTGAATCCCCTGCATTGTCACGTCAGATGGTTAGAGTTAAGTTTTTCAGCACAAACGCGGAACCGGGAGACAACAGAAATGCAGTAAACAGGATAGAACACTTCGTAAGTCTCTTGTTCTTTAATTACAGCGCTATGTATACACTACAGAAAAATTTACCAACTAAACCAGCTCTGCCCTGTTAAATAGTTAAAGGACGCAGATTTTTGGGCCAGTTAGTAATCTTCAATGTTGGTATGACATGAGGCATAAGACGTACGGCCGAGAGGCCTTCATAATAACTCCTCTATGCGTTCTTTGGTATGTAAGGCTGCTGCGAGTAGAGGCCACCACGGCCTTGTTATGACGCCAGCAGCCCTACTCGAGCGTTTCTACACGCCTCATAAACACATCCTTCATACGCCGACAGGAGCCTTCAGTGCGAACAAAGCCTTGCTATACAGGGTGTTTCACCTAAGACTTTCTGCAATTTTTAAAAATAAGCTATTTGAATTAGATGCGCGCTTTTTCTGGCATAGCATTGTCAGTGGTGTAGTGCATCATAATTCAACTAAGACGTGCTAACTAGCAGGCTTGTTAACCAATATTTAATAGTTAACTTTTAAACTATTACCGTTGGCCTCCTTAATTATTGAGAGGCATGCAGCCCACCGTAAGTAATGTCCATATCCGTTTTTAGAATTTCAAGAACGCGATTATCCTCGGCGCTGTGGCCCAACAAATTTTGGCTATTTCGACGAGTTACGTGCACTGGAGAGGTTGCTTTGCCTGCAAGCTTCTCAAATCGCATGTATTTTGGCGCGATGTAGGCGAAATTTGTTGGGCCACAGCGCCGAGGATAATCGCGTTCTCGAAATTCTAAAAACGGATATGGACATCATTTACGGTGGGCTACATGCCTCTCAATAATTAGGGAGCCCAACGGTAATAGTTTAAAAGTTAACTATTAAATATTGGTTAACAAGCCTGCTAGTTAGCACGTCTTAGCTGCATTATGATGTACTACACCACTGACAATGCTACGCCAGAAAAAGCGCGCATCTAATTCAAATAGCTTATTTTTAAAAATTGCAGAAAGTGTTCGGTGAAACACCCTGTATAGGGCGTTTCATCTTATTCAGTACAAACTGATCAGAATACAATCATGACAAATATTATAACGAAATTCTACATACTTAACGAATTAGTATTCATATATACGCATGTTAAAGGTATCCGCTTAAGCAGACAAAATAAAACTTCGAAGTCGGTGGTCTGTAGCCAAAGGTACTACAATAAAAATATTCGTACCGACTAAAATGAAACACCCCGCATACTGAGGACAGCAATGACGCGGAAGGTTATACTGCATACAACGCTGCGTTTCCACACTGGTTCACGAAAAGAAAACTAGATGGTATGCACTCTTGGAACAGAAGGTTCGGGAACATGTGCGCGAGATGTGAGCGGAACGTGTATACTAACGCGGAGAAAGGTTAGAGACAATCGGTTGTGATGCGTCTCAGTGTTTTTAAAATATGCCGCTCTTGAATGATTATGACAAATCATTATGAATGATTACGACAAATGACTGAATCATCGAGGTACATTTTAACCCTAAGCGTGTGCCACAACCCCCCCCCCCCCCCCCCCCCCCCCCCATTTACTACCACCACCACCTAAATAGAGCTATAGCATCGACAACGATTTCTCCCATCTCAAGTCCTCCAAGGAGAACGCCGCACATGTTGAAACTGGGTATATGCTCCCTCGGCGAAAGACTATAGATCACCGCATGGCGACAAAGTTGCAAAGGTAAACAAAACAACAACAACAACCAAATAAGGCAGTAAAAAAAATGAACATAGCGCTGCGTTACTTTGGAGGCTAGACAAACCAAACAGCCAGAAAACTAACGCTGCAGAAAGCCTCATCTACTGAGGCAACAAGTTCAGCGAGGTGAGCCTCCGGGCAGTGATGCAGCGGGAGCGAAAAAAAAAAAGAGCAAGTAAGCCGGAGAGAGTTTAATCATCTCACGGGACACAAAATTCTGAATTAAAAAAAAAAAACCTGTTGGTTCTCCCTTGCGACGCTCCTCAGCACCAGGTATAATAAGCTTCGTGACAAATCCTCTCTCCGTTAACGTACGTCACATTCGCATTTATCAGGATTCCGGACCGCGGCGCTCGAGCAGTTAATTCATTTCGCGCAAAACAAGAACTATAGCTACCCAAACCAAACAGGCGGACAAAAACAACGAGGGCGGGGCAAACGAGCGTATTCTACAGGCAGGTAGCTTAAAGGGCGATCGAAGAAAAACAACCGCCGAAACAAAAAGAAATAAAGGAAAAAAGGGGGCGGTCATTAATCTGCGCAAAACCGCCGAGCGGGAACGAAGATTTGTCGGCAAAGCAGCAGCAGCAGAAGACGATATTCACCCACATTGCCCACGTGCCCAAACATCGTGACCATAAATTCTGCACGGGCTAAAAGGAACCCCGTCGTGGGCGCTTTACTGGCTGCGCGCCTTCCGCAAAGAGAAAAAAAACAATAATAAATTAATTAAAAACAAAGGCTGAAAAGAAGGAGCAAGTCTTAGATTTATAATGACGTTAAAGCAGCCTCGGACTGCGCGATTCTTGCCGGTTTCAAGGCATGCCGAGAGCGCGGATGCATATTTGCGCAGAAAGAATGAAAAGCCAAAACGAAACAAAATTTTCACTTTCTTTTTTTCCTGCTAAGGCGACGTCGTTGCTGCAGTTTTAGGCGGCTGCGCTGTCCGACACGTGTTCTCATTAGCTGTATCCTGCGAGCAACTGTAGAGAAAGGGAGCCTCTATACGAGAGACGAAACACGTTGGGCTACCTCCATACCTCCGCGTAAACACAGAGCGGTACGACGCAGTCGGCGATAAATTCTACCGAGATGAAGACGGAAGGACACTTACGCAAAATTTACGCCGCTTTTATCCAGCCTCGCGTCTCGGCTGAACAAACATTATTAGGATTTAAGCGAAACAGAAGTAAAGAATGAGGAACGAAAAAAATGGAGTCGGAGGCACGAGGGCTCCTTGTGTTGTATAGTGACGTGTATACGGGGCTAAAATGGAAGTAACCCCAGACAAGGCGGAAGGAAGACCGGGAAACAACTACAAAAATGCGACCAAATAAGCTGTGACCTATTGTTGTGAAAGTTTTAAGGGCGGTACGCAGAGATGCAAACTGCTGTGGGAAACTGCGCTTTTTTCCTGCAGTACGATGCGCACAGGAGAAGCGTCTTCTCGGAACGGACACGTGCCTACAAGGGCGGGAGACAGCTATAACAGTCCCCCCCCACTCCAAAAAAATAAAATAAATAAAATGCAAGAACAGCCACAAGTGAACAAAAAAAAAGAAGGGAGCACGAGTGGGCGGACTTATTAAATCTTCCGGCGGCCCGAGGAAATACGCGTCGCGGAACGCGTTCTCCACACTCAACACGGCTCAGTGAACACAACCACCGCGAGCGCACGACCGCTCCGCTCAGGAAAAAGAAAAAAAAAAAGAAAAGATAAGGGGAGAGTTTTGCGCCCGCGACATTTGCATAGAGAGCCGCATAGGTACCTGCACGCGCGAATAACAGCGCTATCCCCGCGGGCTGCCGTGCATCCCCTGCCAACCCCTTTTAGGGAAAGTTTAGGCCTAGCTTTCGCAGGGAAAGGCAAGACCTAGACTCTTTTAGGGATACGTAAGGCCCATAGCTTCGCCAAGTGGAACCAGAACGTTTTAGTGCGTCTCTTCACGACGGCAGTTTTGAGAAGGTACTTGCGAACGAGAGGTGCGGTTTAGTGGCGCATAACATATATAGTATTCATGAGAATGGAGACATATATAAGCAAGACCCCACGCCAACGCACCCACTCCACCGCAAAAAGACCCGACTCCAACGCAAAAAGGAGTCGCGGCGCGACGCGAGACGCCGGGACTAATCTAATTAAAGGCCTTTCTCAACGCCCGACAGTAACTACCGGCGCACATAATTTTTTTTTTTCGTACCGCGCCTGATAGCGAAGGTTTCCGTTATGTGCTTCAAGACAGTCGGGCTAGGGCCGCTGGTTCAACCTTCACAAAAATTTCTTTCGGAAGTCTCTGTAGGCTGTCCAGACTTTTCTCAGTAAAGTCTACAGACTTTCTACAGTCGGATGCTATAGACTAGTCTGTCGACAATGTACAGACTTATGACCATACACTTTTAGTAGGCTTTTGTCTAGACACCATGAAGCGACAAAAGGAAACTTCTATAAGAAGGCAACATAATATACAAGAAGTGCATAGAAACTTAATAGGCCTTTTTTTTTTAAAAGCAAGGGTAATCGAGCCTGGCCCACTGACTTATTGAACAATATTAACGAAGAATAATAATAACAGAACAAGAAAAAAAGGGGGGGGGGGGGCGCTAATGTTCAATACTGCGCTTCGAATAGTAATCCCACACTTCCTGTTGAATAGCATAAACGAGACGTCAAGAATACTGCCACTTAAAAAAGCCAGCCAGGCAGAACTCTGACTTCCATTCCTAACCATGCCGACGAAAACTCGTTGGAGTGCGACACCTTTCTATCGAAGCAAACCAAGTGTTAAATAAAAGGATACAAGTTATTCAACTTAGTACTTTCTCGCTACTGTGCCTCTATACCAGCGGAATATGAAATGAGATAAGCTGGAGCGCATGCGTTCTATTCGGAAAAGAAAGACAGACCAAGAGCGAGGCTATATACGGCGCCTGTCACATTCCGAAAAATCGAATATGCTAAGGAGAACGTCGGAGAGGCCGCGGGCGGCTGCATTGTGAACGCGGCATAAATCTGAGGTGATGGCCCGTCGCCTCGAATCGGAAACTTTGGTCGAGCGAGCGAAAAAAAAAAAGACGACAGTCAGGCAGAAAGGTTACTTCGCTTTAGTTGGAGCGCTGTGAGAGCCCTCTGAATATTCCCCGCCATCCTCTGAGAAATTACACCGGCAAGTCTAACCAGTCGAGAAAGTTCCTATGAAGCACAAAATGAAATTTTCTGCAAAAAAACAGAAACGAAGCTTACAGGCCTGAACGAGAACTACGAAGAGTACAGTAAGAAACGGCAATCACTGAAGCGACAGCGTATCCAGACCAATCTGAATAGGGAACCGTCGTCTGCGTGAAGCTCCCTTTCCAAGGCGCCCTCTCAAAGAGAATGAGCTAGCTACAATTCGAACAAAAAAGAAAGCAAATATTTCAAAACTGATCCGCAAAACTTGGAAAATGGGGGATTTCGATAACACAGGCGTGCGCAAAAAAAAAAAAAGAAAGAACCAGACGCCCGCCCACTACGACCGGAAACGGAAATGCCGCCGGCGCAGACGACGGGAAACCCGAAATGCGGTCGTATCGTAGCTCCAGTCGTCTGCAGCGAGCGCGCACAATGAAGTGACGGCGGCCGCCAATGCTGCCCGGGAAAATAAAAATAAAAGACGGGAAAATAAAGCAGCGGGAAAAGCCGCCGTCGGTTTCCAAGATGGCGCCTGCGGCGGAAACAAACGGTTCCCGTCGACCTCGCCGCAGGGACGGAACTGTTGTAAACCTCTCGCCATAAACTACAGCCGCAGCCCTTTTTTTTTCCCTCACTCCCCACAACACGTATTCGGGTGGAAAGGTTTGTCTTTGTGTTAAAACTTGATTCAGGTGACGGTAATGGGCCGTTAAAGGAGAAGACAGACATTAACGGAACCACAGACACGCCTCTATGTTTTTTTTTTTTCCTGTGCCGTCGAACCGTCGGTCGTCGCAGTGCAGAGGGTGAAATTGCGGATGCAGTAAAAAATAGTAAAGAAAAAAAGCGCAATGGCGTCGCCTTATTGAATTAGAGAACGACAAACGGTTCGACGTACATGTCACTTACGGCCTTTTCTTTTACTTGTTTTTCTTTCCATTCGAGAGCAACGTCGTCTGACCTTTATTCCCGTTCTGGCACATTAAACTCTCCATTTTACCTCAAAAACGGGACAAAAAACCGAATAAAAAACGGGCAGTAGCAAAGAGCGACCAAGACCCATCGACCTTTTTAGAGAGGCCTCACAGAAAGAGAGTTTCTGCGGAGGCCGAAAAAGAGCCGGGTCAATTTTTTTTTTTTCCGCCACGGGTTTCAAGAATTGTTCCCCGCAAAATGAACGGACGTGACCCCCACTAAAGGGAGCCGAATATTAACCAATTTAAATGCTAATGGCCCACGGCGCAGACGGACACCGGCCCTTACTGAGAGCGAGATAAATGTACTGATGAGCCGAGACTTCAGAGATGTGGAGCAGAGCTGGAGGGTTGTTTCATCGGAGGCCATACGAGAAATAATGGGTCTGTTGAGAAATTGAAGAATACGCAAATCGTATGTCTTCAGTCCAAAAAAAGAAAGCCGGAATAGTGAAAGAGAGAGAGAGAGAGAGAAACTGATAAGCCAATTCACGTTCCGTTCGCATCTTCTTATTTGGGCGAAAAATACGAAGTGTATTTTCCGTTGACGGAAAATTAGGCGCGACAGCTGTCGCGGGACATAAGACAGCTCCAAGCTTGGACAAAAACTGCGATGCCTGGTTAGACCGGATGGGTCTTCACAAAAGGGAACCGCGGTGCACTACAAAGCGGCGCAAATTTACGAAAAATTTTAGTGCACGTTAACCCCATTTTTCAGACGTTTTGCACAAAATATCCCGACTTTACGGTGCTTCGTTGCAACGCCAAAGTAACTCATGTGTCCCGCGACTTGATCTGAATGCGGGCCACCCCTGCAGGAAAACGTGCGTTTGTGACGTCACAAACATTACCCGCTTGACAACACTCACTCTCCACTTGCTAATAATAATATAAATAATATAAATAATATAAAAAGAAAGATGGGGCCTGCTTTCAGTCATTTTAGAAATTTAACGAGTGGGGTTATCGCTTACGGTAACCTCTGAAGCCCCTCAACGTACGCGCGATCGAGTTCCGCCAATGCCGTTTGTGACGTCAACTGGTGGCCATGCAAACCGCGCGGTGTTGTATCGGTTTCACTTAGACTTTTTTACTTTTCTTCCTACAAATTTTGTCTATTATCTCGCAAAACGAGGCAATGCAACACGGAACAGGAAGACTCAACAACTGCAATGCGACAAAGAACGCAATGCATTCAAAAATTCTGGTCGAGGAGCCTGCCTATCGGACTTCCCCTGGGCGTCCTAACATGCAGCAAAGCCATTCCGGTTCGCGACTAGGTTCAACGAACTGCCGTGCCGCCCAGTGCATTGCAAAGAAAAGATGAGGCGACCCTAACAAGATCACACTACAAGCTTCCTTTTCTTTTCTTCCGTCGCACTACGCAACCACCGAAACCGTACAATCACAGGCCGTCTGCTCTACCATTTCAAAACAGGCCGCTGTAAACAGAAGCAAGAGAAACCACGAACAAGCCTACCACATGTAATGCACATACTACGCCCTCGCCTGCGGTGTAGACGTCAACTTGTATATCGATACTGTGATTCGTTTGGTATCGACGAGCGCGGAAAAGAGAAAAAATTAGAGGGGCCGTGAGCTGGGCGGAGATTCGAAAGGGTTCCGCCAACGGAGCCAAATGCAGGCCAATACAACTAAAATTTCGATGTTCACTTTGTTCAAATTAGGTTCAACTACCCATCTCGTCGTTTGCATTTGTGATCATTTGTGAAAGAGCAAGAATTGCGCGGCAATGAAAATTTGGTGAACTTCCGTTACAAACTGATAAACACGATGAGATGAACTTCCAGGGTTCTCAAAACAATGGTGAGAAGCAAACAGGGCACGTAATGATTATCTTATCTCGACGCTCTTTCCCGAATCTTCTGTTCCAGTAGGAGTGCTTGAACATCTACGTTTTGCCAGCAGCTGCTGTAATCCACCCGAAAACAAAAAATACACTTGCTACACCGTGACAGAGCGGCGAACATCCACCTGGTCACAGAGTGTGCCTGATGGCGTGCGTCTGTCCTCTTTCAGAGTAGTCTTAGGAGCTTACTCCTTACTAAAATCCCCGTAAGCAATCTTTGAAACCTCACGGGCACAACGGGCACCTACACTTATGAATCCATCCAATAAGCCCGCATGAATTATGCCGGCCCACAAACGCACGCATCATTTCACACAGGATTTGCGAACTATTCGCAATAGGGCTTCGCTCTAAAACGAGTCTTCGCACTCGCCGTACAAGGTCGGCATTAGGCCCACATTGTGAACTCGTTGCACACACGCAGGATTCCAAGGCAAGATTCAGTCTTCGCCCCGCTAACAAGGCGTTTACTGCAGTAACCAATACAGAAACGACACACGCGCAGAAATCTTGCCATTATGACGGCTCTCTTAGTCACTATCAACAACGTAGTAAACGATGAGCACGTCCACAGGCTGGTCAGGTATATCGAGGGCCAGAAGATGAACTCAAACTAGTAGGAGATCACATCCAACAAGCAAGGTCGCAGTAAAAAGTTGAAAAGAATAAAAGAAGCCAAGAAAGGCACTTACCTCTTCGCATAGCGCTATCATATTCCGTGTCCTCTCCAACGACTGCAAAGAGAAAAAAAATACGGTTGCCAGTTAGAACAACAGAAAGACAAAAGAAAGAAAACTACAAACAGCACACAGACAACTACGAATGAAGAAGGCATTATCGACACCCGCAGTGGCGGACGCGTCATGCTTAACAGTACACTCTCCCAAACAAAGTTTCTCTAATGTTCCCTACACAGAACCACCACAAAAACAATAACAAAAAAAAAAAACATAAGAACGACCTTTACAGCTGTGTGAAGCCAGGCTCAAAATGCATTCAAATACATCCCTGACACACGATTAACAATTCCTAACGATGCCAAGAAATGCCCAAAATGCAGTCACTCCCAGTCAGCCCTACGGAATGCACACTTCGCTGGATCCATAAATAAGCTTTGCCCAGGTACCGCCGATGAGAGCTGCTCATCACCTTTTTATTTCCGTGCTCGTCACACGTACAAATGCATTTAAACACTGATTATTTCCGTTCAGCATGCAACACTGACTTCCTTGCCTGGCAATATCATTTACCGCTGAACGAAAAATAAGCTCGTATGTAGGCTAATTATGTACTTCGGGTCAAATCCTGTACGTGCACAACACCGACTCAGGCAAAAGCCATCTACGGTCCTGCTTTAGTGCGCACAAAATAAATGTGACTTCGTTATTGATCCCGGCCGCAAAACATCGGTACTGAGCAGGTGGGGCGTGGCAACATAGGCACTTTCTTCTGCACTGAGTGTACCGGGTTATAACAAGTGAACTGCATGGCGTGACG